>NW_023502234.1:0-107227 GCF_013396075.1 Fusarium subglutinans
TTTCTAATTTAATATTATTTCTTAATATAATATAAAATACTAAGCTAGTATATATTAACCTTAACTAGGTAATTACACTAGTAAAAAAAGCTTGTCCTATAATGCCTTTCTATTCTAGGTATATATATACTTTTAACTACTTAAAAAAAGAAAATTACTAAATAATAGCTTTTTCTCTAGACGCTATAGTTTATATAAGGGCTTATAATCTATTAAAGGGGTAAGGGCTTAAAGAGATATATATATATTCTCTAGCTAGGATTCTATAGTTAGGCTATATATAGAGATATGGGGCCTGAGGGCCTGAGGCATATATCTCAACAGAAATGACAATCAAGTGGCTGATTGATAAAGGTGGCTCCCAATCAACCGAACCAATCAAAGAAGAGATTTGTGCAAGCCAGCTAGCGTTGCACAAACCGGTCACTGGATCGGCAAGCATTAGATCATAGCCCGTCATGGAAAAGAAGCAGAGGGAACTCTTTCGCCGACTATCGATACAAGATAACAAAGACTGCATAATCGAGTGGAAGATTGTTATAATCCGGAGAAAGGATTCCCGTGGGTATATTTGGTGACAGGAGAAACAATATTTGGAGATGCTGAGCCCACGTGCATCTGGTGAGACAAACAACTGCACGCACTGACTGACTGACTGAGTGATTGATTAAGCATTGATTGATAACGAAATTGCGGCAAGGGAATGGCCCTGTTTCGGAGCTCCCTTTGTTTCTTTATGAGCATTGGCCAGAACAATGGATAGCCCTCAAAGCTCCTTTTTCAACATCATCATCTCAAAGCAATTACTATGCCTTTCTTCAATCTATTCTGTGGCCTGTTGCTGGAAGGAGAGTTGCTAGGGGCCTAGACCGGGTTCTTTCGAATTCGGGTTTTATGATGGGCTGGGGAAGAGAATAAGATGCCTGTCGCTGGTGACCCGACTGCCAGGTGATTGGGTTACAAGGGATCTAATTATCGCGTGTACCTGAAAAACATGATACAGATTTGATATAATTTGAAGAATTTAATGATGATATAGTGAATATTTATAATGCATTGCTCATCTATTGAATCTATCCATACCAACCATCGTATCAAATGGATATCGGAAGGCCCCAAAGGTAGCGATAGTGGACGTCCGGGACTGGCTACAGCGCAGTAAGGTAGGTAGTCAAAGTAGTATAGGGCCACACCCCCCTGCCCGCTGGTCTGATAGCCCCACAGTGGATATCCCCAAACGCATCGGGGGGCGCTCAGTTCAGGCTCAGGTTCCCTGGATTTTTAAAACCTCCCGCTGTCGGCCACTACTTACTATTTGAGTCTTTTGCCCCCTCCAGCTTTCCTCAGCTTCTTCCTTTAACCACACCAGCAAAGCTTCTTCATTCTAGCAGTATCTTCTCAATCGATTCTGCTGCAGCTTGAAGTCTACTCATCCTACAATCTATACCCTACCTATTAGACGACAGCACGTACTTGCATCCCTGTTGCTGGACCGTCATGCTCTTTGCGTCCTGACGTCGCTTTCGAACCATATCATACCACACAACTCACCACACAAACCGTCACGATTTACTCGCTGCGAAGAGCAATCCAACAACACCTACACTCGACCCTACTCAACTTTCAGCGGGTGGCTCAAACACAATTTTGGCCCATCATGACTGCTCCTGCTATTCGAATTGACGGCATCGTCAACCCCGCCGCTCCACCTCATCCCGAACTGATCATGGCTGAGGGTGCCCCTTCAATTGCGCCCTCATTGACTTACTCGGACGATTCTGACTCTCAAGAAGATGAGCCTGTCATCCCCCTCGAGCGCCGCCGTCGCGCATCTACACGTCTGATTGCCCAGAATGCCAGAGACATTCAGCGAATCACTGGTGAGACACCAGCTGAATATATGGATCGCTGCTGTGGTGGTGCTTGCTGCATGGGTGACCGAAATAATGTCGAGTATGAGCAAGTTACTCTACCTGATAACGATGCTTTCAAGTCTCTCGGTCTAAGGCTTGAAAATATCCCCGCCAACTTGACTGGCATCATCGATATGCCTGAGCAAATTGTGTCTTTCACCTCGATTCCTCGGCCAACTTCCTCACCATCCGACTCGGCCATCTCTCTCGGCTCCGACTCTGAGCCTTCGCCCACAGCCACCATTCCGAAGAGCAATTATCTCGTTCCTGGACCTGGATATGAGGGTGTCGACACCTCAATTCAGCCCCCTCGCTTTGTTCAACCTCATCCTCCCCACAATGTCTACCCGGCCAGGATCCACAACACTCGCGAGCTCACCAAGCCCGGCGCCGAGAAGAGAACCTTCCACTTTGACCTCGATATTACCGACTACCCTCCTGAGGAGGTTTTTGACTTCAAGGTTGGTGGTGCCATTGGTGTTATGGCTCCCAACGATGAAATTTCGGTCGATGAGATTCTGGATGCCCTCATGATCCCACGCTTCCAGCGTGATAAGCCTGTCCTCATGAAGACCACCAAGGGCCGCTGGCCTACCGTGTGGGGTGATGACAAGCCTCGTGAGCTCATTACCACACGTCGCGAGCTCCTCACATGGACCACCGATATTCAGTCTTATGCCCCTACCAAGGAGCTCCTCCGTGTCATTGCGGAGCACGCCACTGCCCCCAACGAGAAGAAGATTCTTATGTATCTCTGTTCCAACGAGGGTGCTAGCATTTTCTCCGACTTTCGTGGTGGCCCTCACGTCACCCTCTCACAGATTCTCAACGCGTTCCCCAGCTCTCATCCTCCTATGAATCAGCTCCTGTCCGTCCAAGCTCAGCTCATGCCACGATTCTACTCTCTCTCCAACGATCCCACGGAATCATACACTCTCCGAGAACACGCTCAGCGCCGCCTGATCGAGATCGCCGTCACAGTTCACGACTCTATGGATTGGCGACGTGGCTGTCGTGCTGGTGTTGGCTCTGGATTCTTTGAGCGACAGGCTCACAAGTTCATGAGAGCTCAGGCTGCCGGTGAACGTGCCCCTCAGATCTTCATTCCCATGTTCAAGGGTCTGATGGCCAACCCTCTGGCTAAGCAATTCAACTCGGATGGTCCTATGCTCCTAATTGGTGCTGGTGTTGGTATTGCTCCTTTCCGTGGCTTCGTCCAGCGTCGCCTCAAGCAGGCCAACTGTGCCAATAAGGTCTGGGTCCTCCAAGGAATCCGAGACTCGCTGGTAGATGAGATCTACAGTGGCGAGTGGGGTGTTCATGAGGAGGAGGTGAAGCGTGTTGTCCAGAGTCGAGTGGGTACCGGCAAGTATGTTCAGGAAGAGGTTATGAATCAGTCTGATCTGGTCTGGTACATCATCAATTCTCTGGATGGCCGTATCTTTGTGTGCGGAAGCAGCAAGGGTATGGGCGAAGGTGTCGAAGAGGCTCTTTGTGATGTGGCCATGGAGAAGGGCAACCTCGAGCGCGAGGAGGCCCGCAACTTCTGGAAGCTCAAGAAGGAAGAGGGGAAGTACATCTCCGAGACATGGTAGATGTTCTGGCCTGCGAATTTATTCCAGTCAGTTAATTGGGAAGTTTTGGATGACGTCTGGTTTATACTGAAGAGGAATCATGGAGATCATTGTAACAAGATAGGAAAAGTTGCAAGCCTGCGCAAGCTGGATGGCCGTGAAAGAAGGGTGGCATATGGCATTATCTGATTCGAGACAAGAGGAGCATTGGGCTGGGCATGGTAACGGCGTTATCGGAGTTTAAAGTATAGGGTGGCATTTTGCATAGTGCTACTATTTCTTCTACAAAAATACCCTCGGCAGCGGTCTGGACGGGATAGGATTGACAAAGAGCTTGCTCTATCCTCGCCGAGAAATGAATTTACAAATATTAAGAAATATTGTTCTACTAGAGTTCCAGTGACGGCGGTGACTGTATGATTTACTTTCATTCTAAGTCTTGGGGTCTGGTGTATTCAGCTGATTTCCCAAGGCTTTTTACCAGGTGCAATGTGCCTTGCACCTAGAACAATCAAGGATCATTCCCCTTGGCAAGGTACTTATGCAAGCAAGTGATTAAAATCTCACCAACAGAAGACCTGTCAAACGTGAGCCTCCCGTTGTCAGATTTCCTTTTTTGGCATCTGGTGAGATATGATAGGGCAGATGGGTTCGGCATCCAGTCTAAGCGGGAGCTCCAATATGCATCATGGGTTCGTCTGCTGTAGAAGAGGAATACCTATGGTTACCTACCTTAGGTAGGTATGTCAGCGGATCTTCATACCATGCGCCCGGATGCATTATCAATCTCGCGCGCGCGCGTATTGTAAATCACGAGCGGTCAAGAGTGAGTTGAGAAAGTCTCCGAGTGTACTCGAGTCTCACGATTAATCAAATGAGACAATTTTGGAACAGTACATCTCAGTCAGTGATTGACTCGCCCGAAGTAGATTTTGCGAGTGGAGATATCGATTCAGAGGATACGGCAGCTGAATACTCAGTATCTAGCTGATGCTTTGCTTACATGGAATTATCAAGCTGCCAGGGCTGTCCAGTGTGTCGTGTGTAACTAGATGGGATGGCTGGTTACGTTTGTCATCGGAATTGTAAAAGTCTTGTTCCGATTGATATATCCGAGTTTCTGTATAGCTCCACCACTTCATGCTACCAGACTCGACATTGAAAGCGACTACGGCGTCGGGGAAATATTCAAGTTCAAGACTGCTGATTGGAGACACCATTAGTCGCAGTGATGCTATTATGGTAATTAATTGAATGATCTTTCCCCTTCATCATCCGAGAAATGAATGAAGCCCAATTCAATCGTGGCTACAAGGCAACTTCTGAACGACGCTAACCTCATCTACTTTTTGTATATCCGGATGGAATCGCTCGGAAGGATATCCAAGTCTAGCGCGCGCGAGAAGAAATTGTTAGTGGGTGGCTGACAAACTGATTAGACAGGCACAGAACCGAACCCTTCCCTTCACTGATGCAATCCTGGCACCGCATTAGTCGCATTAGTCAGTGGAGCTTGGCGATTGCGAAAAGTTGGCAGGGTCTGATGTGTTTCTGCTCTTTACGGATGGGATAATGGGGAGGAGGGGTCGATATGATATGGCGGGGCCGTTGCTTTGATACAGTGGTCGGCAACTGATTGAGGGTTTTCCATTGTTATATATATTCTAGCTGTTTCCCCGTGTTGTCTTGTCTGTCCATCCAGTTCATCATCAGTCAGTCTCTCAGCTCAAATATCACTTACACCACTTACACCTACAAACCAACACCTACAAACTATTCACAATGGCCGCTAAACTCTCCGCCAACGCCCTCATCGAGCTGGCCAAGAACCGCCGCTCCATCTACACTCTCTCCAAGAACCTCCCCATCTCCACCCAGCGCATCACCGAGATCGTCAACCAAACCACTCTCGAGACCCCCTCATCCTTCAACTCCCAGTCCAACCGTGTCGTTGTCCTCTACGGCGCTGAGCACGACAAGCTCTGGGACATCACTGCCGATACCCTCAAGGCCATCGTCCCCGCTGAGACATGGGAGGGCACCTCTAAGCGCATCTCCGGCTTCAAGGCCGCCGCCGGAACTGTCCTCTTCTACGTCGACAACGCTGCCGTCGAGGCCATGCAGACCAAGTTCGCTATCTACGCTGATCGCTTCCCTCCCTGGGCCGTTCAGTCTGCTGGCATCCAGCAGTACCTCCTCTGGACCGCTCTCGAGGCTGAGGGTCTCGGTGCCAACCTCCAGCACTACAACCCCCTGATCGATGAGAAGGTTGCTGAGACCTGGAAGATCCCCTCTACCTGGACTCTCAACGCCCAGCTTGTCTTCGGAGCCAAGACCGCTGAGGCTGCCCCCAAGGACTATGCTCCTCTCGAGGAGCGTGTCAAGGTCTTTGGCGCTTAAAATAACTTTATGAAAGCATGAGAAACGTCAACTAGAATTGGCATAGAAACCTGCATTTTTAGCGAGTTGCAATTAGAACATGGAGCCCTGAGCTCTTGTTTTCCTTCAATAGACAAAATTATCAATCATACCCTAAGCACTTGCATTGACGATGCCCTTGTCCTCTGACCGACACTTGAATATCCATGTTGACTATGCATGTACCAACTGCGACCCAGCCCAAATCATACTACGTTCTAGCGATAATCTTTTTATAGCTAATGATACCAAAGTGAATTTTGAGATATTCTTCATAAAACGTGACATCATATATAGTAGTATACAATTATATATATCTTTAATTATCCAAACGCTTAACTCGCTTCGTCTTGGCTCTGCACCGCCGTACTGTACCTCACTCAATGACCCGTCCCAGAGCTTGTCCCATTTTCACCTTCTGTCCCTTCTGTACAGCCCACTCCCAGCCGACATGTCTATTGTCCTCATCTGTTTTGCTTAAAGGTGCCTCGAAAACGAGTACGATGGTGCTACCCAACTGGAAACCACCCATTTCTTCACCGCGTCGTAGCGCATGACCCCGCAGGACAGGGCTGGCTGCTTCATATGTGGCTTCAGCAAATCCATGGTACACTTCACCCCTACGGGCAGCTTCCTCTGCTGCACGGTCTGCTGCCGTATCAGTCAGCAGACTATTGGTTCGGAGTTCCTTATCAAAGTTGATCACAATGGAGCCGACATTGGTGGCACCGACTGGCACATAACTGAAGAAGCCCCAGCGCCAACGGCCTAAAAGTACCACGCGCTCGTTGAGTGTGAAAAGACCAGGGAGGGTTCGCTGAAGGTATGGGGACACGCTATAGAGTTCTCCTGCAAAGTGGCGTCGGCGGTCAACAACCCAATTCGTGGGAGAGTGAAAGCGGTGGTAGTCGCCGGGAGCCAAGTAGATAACGGCATAGTAAAGCGATGTAGTATTGTCGGGAGATATGAGATCGTACCAAGGTCGCTCACCAAGAGCGAGTTCGGCACGGACCTCAGAGACTGTACCAGGAGACGCGGGCATAGACTCGTCCTTTGCCGAAGGAGCCTGTTTTCCAGTGCCGGTGAGAAGATCGGGAAGACTGTATGAAATGCCATTGACTTGAGCAAACTCCTCATGTTGCTTAACGAGCGACTCCTCCTCTGAGACGTCGCCTTGACTTGTTGCAGGAGTTGAAGTACCAGAAGCGCCAGAGATGCTTGGAGCAGGAGTATTCTTTCCAAGGAGAGCATCGATAGTGTAAGTCATACCCTTAACTTGCTCAATGTCATTGCCTTGAATCTGGCCAAACTGAAGTACTTTTCCATCGGAAGGGCAGATGAGAGTATGGGGATCCTGATCAAGTGGTCGAGCACCGGGCTTGAGCGTACGGTAGAAGAAGGATGCAAGGTTGGGATAGACGTGGAGATCGGGTTCGGCGACTTCGTCGAGGCTGCTATCGTTAGCAAAAGGATTTCGAGCGTTGAGTTGAGGGTACAGACTTGACACCAAAGACCCAAGAATAAAGCTTGAAACCAGGAATTCGAAGATAGTAAGGAATAGTAAGTTCATTGAATCGTCCCCAAAGTCTAGAGATAGCCTTTAGGGGTAGAGTTGACATGACCTGGACTTGCCTGGGATTGATTGAGTTAGCATTGATGGGAATAGGGGCATGAACAATCAAGGCAACATACCATGGACCATCAGGTCGGATCCTGGGGCGCTTCTTAGGTGCCTTGGAACCCTCCTGTCCATCTTCATTCTCTAGTCTCTCCTTCTCACGGGAAGAGACCTTATAAAACTGGACGAGGCCGAGGAAACCAATACCTAGACCGACAGGGATCCGGTACCATTGAATTTTGGTGTTTCGCATGGCCTCGCCGAGGCGCTGGGAAAATCTTGGTCTCTTGCCCGAATTGGAGGCGAAGGTTCGAATGGAAGAGACCGAAGGCCGTGATAGGCATCGCGATCTCGTGGAGGCCAGAAACATGTGTCGCGAGGCAGATGGCGAGTAACAATTTGTCCAACGGCCGTGGGTGTAGAATGAGTTGCGGAGCATGTGACTACCGAGCTTGGAGGAGCCAGGCCCAAGGCCAAGGGTCGGAGCCATAGCGGGCAGTAGAGACTGACAGCGATTGAACGCTGCCTCCTTAACTTTTATGCAATTGCGTAGAGTTGCTGGGAAGAAGAGAGGTAGCTGAAGCCTCTCAAAGAGGACTGGACCCTTGTTTTCGATGGATGTTGACGTCAAACCCAACGATGACGATGGATTGCGGCTGCTCGAGCTTGTTAGCCGCACACAGCCAAGACACACAGCTTCTCGGGACAGCTCTCGGAAGCAAAAGACGCCGACCGCCGAGCGATGGCGCCCCTTGAAGAGAAGAGTGTGGGTTGAACAGGGGTCTCAGGACACTAGCCAATCAACACCAGCACTGTAAGGACCTGATCTCAACAGACCGACACCGCAATAGCGGGCTGTCACTGCCCTGGCCGTTCCCCATTGTCGCAGGCTAAGGTGAGTGTGTGCCTGAGCTTACCTGAATATGGCCCCAAAAGGCAAAAGGCCACCCTAACCATATTGTCTTCCGTGTCTTGATTGTTACATAGTAATCAACCACAACTATCAAAACCTTCTGCGCCCTCATTTCACCAAACCGTATTTCCACAGCGAATCACAGCAATATATTCTAGCACATATTCGTGCTGCTGCTAGCCGTCGCATTTTGTCATCCCTTTCTGTATCATCCGTCGTCAGACTCCCTTGGACATGCGACCCTTTTAGTGTTAGTAAGACGACACAACCGACGTCAGTTAACGAGCCGGTGCTTTCTTTCAACACGCGAGCTCTCGTAGATCGAAGCCACGATTAGGGAGGAGCGAAACCCTGTCGATTACCGATATATGTTCCTGAATCACAACTTCATCGACGACGACCCGACCTGTCCTTTATTCTTCGTCGCCATTCCTTGATCCCCATACTTCGGACCACTTCATCCTCCCTTAGTTCACCTGCCTACCTGGGAGTGGCATGCTATCAGCTTGATCATCATGGCTTCCATGCCTTCTGCTACTTGTCATCAAGAAGATGGACCTTCCGCCGCCTCTACTGCGACGACCGACGAACAGACTGTCAACCTGCAGGTCCTGTCACCGTCTGTTGGTGTGAATCGGCCACTGCTTTTTCCTAACCTTGCAGCAAATACTACGATTAAACAGCTCAAGGATAAAATTCGCCAGACTCTTCCCTTGCGGCCCGCCGACGATCATCAGCGATTGATTCATAGGGGACACGCACTCGTCCGTGAAGCGGATACACTAGTCGATATCTTCGGCGCTGATGCGGTACGTGACTCCTGAACGGTGATCTGTCCAAAGAGTTGCAACATACTAACCCGACGACTTGTCATGCCTACAGGTTCGCACTGCTGAACAGCAAACGATTCACCTTGTTCTTCGCGACATGACCGACGGCCCATCTTCAGCCCCCAATGCGCCCTCTGCGCCACCGTCCCTCGCCGCTCCTGTTCCTGCACCTGCACCTGCACCTGCGCGAGGTCCGAGTCCAACCGCTTCCGCACCACCGACACACCCTCAGCCTCAGCAAGCTCCCGGCCAAGCCTTTGGATACCAGATGCCGCCAGGTTGGCGGAACTCGATGCCCCCGACTTCCAACCCGTTTCCTCAACCACGCATGCCGTCCCCTTCGCCTTCGCACACCCCCGAACAAGCGGCCGCTTTTCAGCACCAACATCAGAACATGACACAGTGGTTGAACAGCATCCAACGAGAAGCCATGGCTAGAGCTCTCAACCAGAACCAACGAACGAGAGCTCAAATGGGGATGCGCGGCGTTGGTGACCCCAACAACACTGGAAACACTGGTGGAAACAATAGTGGCCGAGCAAGCCCAGCTCCAGGCCATACCGTTTACCGTGAGCACGTCGGACCAAACGGGAGCACCTATCAATTCGAGACTGTGATTCGGACTATGGTACCTGGACAACAGAGCACTGGTGGTGCTAGCGGCTCAATGTCTCCCGCTGATGTACAGAATTTTTTTCGAAACGCTGATATCAACCAAGCTACGTCGGCAATGGCCAGCGCAATGCAACGAAGCGCTTCGAGCACATCTCTTCACAACCGACCTCAACATGGTCTGACGGCGCCCATGTGGCCCATGTCTCAGCCCATGACCGGCAGTGGTCGTGGAACCCCTGATTCGTCTCTCAATCGACTCAATACCACTGCAGCTCCCGGAATTTCGCAGACAAGGCATGGGCCTGAGGTGTATATTCTCTCGTCTCCCGAGGGACCCAGAGCCTTACTTTTGAATAACACTAGTTCTGAAACGTATATCACCCCACGGTTGCGAACTCAGACGAGTCTACCTCACCTTCGACAAGTCGCTGCTCTCAGTAGTGCCGCTCTGGATGCTCAGAGTCAAGTGCGAGCGAGACACCACCACCACCACCACCACCACCCTCATCATCACCACCACCACCATCCCCGTTCCCAGATCGCGCCGCAGCCGATACCTCAGCTCCAGGCACAAGGACGACCTCTGAATCTACAACCCCTTCAGCCTTTTCAGCAGCAAGCTCAGAACCCTGCGCCGCAGCAGCAACCCGCATACCCTGCCCAAGCCCAGGGCCAAAATCAGGCGCAGGAACCGGACCCTGGGGCGATTATGGCTCCCCTGATGCATCGGGGAAACCCACCTATGGCTGCGCTTCCGCCTCTCCTTATGCAGCTCTGGCCGCAAATCTGGCTACTGTTCCGGCTGGTTCTGTTTGTCTGGTTCTTCACTTCCCCCAACGCAAGCTGGTCCAGATGGTTCACCATCATTGTGATTGCGGTGCTCATCTTTTTGCTTAGTACTGGAATATTTAACGGCGTTCCTGACCACGTTTGGCAGCCTTTGGGACGACACCTTGAAAACCTGATTCCCGCTGAGCCCAGACGCCACCAAGCTATCGCCGGAGAAGACCAGCAGAATCAGCAGCCTGGACAAAACCCAGATCCTACTGAAATGGCACGTCGACTTATAGCTCAACACCAAGGTCCTGAGAGTTGGCTGTTATCACAAGTCAGACGCGTGGAGAGGGCCGGCCTCTTGTTTCTGGCCAGCATCGCACCGGGTGTTGCAGAAAGGCATATAGCCAATCTGGAAGCAGCTGCACGAGCGGAGAGAGAGCGCCGAGAAGCCGAGGTGAGAGAGGCTGAAGCTGCGGCGGCAGCTGCGGCAGCTCAAAATGAAGAGAGCCATGAGAACCAGGACCAAGCCGAGAATCTTGCTGAAGAGGCGACCACCAGCACTGGCACAGAGCACAACGTTGAAGCACAGGCGGAGCAAGGAGGAGTTCAGGATGATGACCGGCGAAGCGAGCCAGCCAGGGAAGAGCTTATTGAATTGTAGCGTTGTCCCTTACGATGATAATTTAATTGGTTGAAATGTGTTGAAGTGAGATGCGGGATGAGTGGAAAAGTTAAGACCAACGCTGCATATGACAGGTATTGGAACGAGGTGAAACATACTGGAGTTGGCGGTGTTTTCTTCGTACCTAGGGAATCTGGCTTAGTCCAGTTTTCTTCTTATTTCTTGCATTTCTTCTATCAGCGAAGAGATTCACCACAGAATAAAGTTGAGCCCAGGCCTTTCTGTTATTAGGAAGCGATGATTTGACAGTTTTCGAAAAGATTTGCTGATACTTGAAGGTGAGAAGGACGCATTGCCTATAGATTTGATGTGGAATTTGAGTGTGGAGGTATGAAGAAAAACAGGCATTGCATCCTCAAGTTGAGAGTTACCAACCTAGGTTAGTACCTAGTTACATGTCAACTACTGGCCTTGTAAGTGTGGTCATATTGGAAGTTTTAGAGACATTACCTACCTAATTTCAAGATCAAGTACCTGCCTAGTAGTCAAGGCAAAGAACTGGAGTGTATGTAATGCCTGAGGATGGACTGCCAGGAATACTTTTAGTGTAACTACCTCGAAATGATGTCGTAGCTTGTTGCTGCCTTTGGCTTTTCTTATCTTATCAGCAACAGATGATATCAGTGTCGTGTGGCTCCAGGCTCAGCTGTTTGCATTTGAAGAGCTCCTACTTTTCATTCCCTCTCCAAAACAACTTCACGTACCTGGGAAACGTCCGCACTCTATCAATTAAGTTGCATACACTTTGAGCGACTACATTCATTTTAATTCGTTCTAATACCTTACTCATAACCTCTAGTTCTAGCTGGAGTTGCTGGGAGACGCCGGACTTGTCGCAACAATGAGTGGCGGATGGAATACCAGTTAGTTTCCTGCTCCGTACATGATCTCGACTGATAGACTGACTTGAAATTCTACAGTTGAGTCCGATGCGGTATGACTGAGTTATGCTTGCGAGCAGTTGAGATTGGGGAACTAATTTGAAGCTGTCAGGGTGTCTTTACCTCTCTTATCGAGAATCTCGGCGTCAAAGACGTACAATTCGAAGAACTCCTCACACTCGACCCATCTGAGCTTCTGTCCTTACAGCCCGTATACGGCGTGATCTTTCTCTTCAAGTACCCGACTGATCAACCATATGCGACACCCGAAGGACCCCGCGACGGCTCGTTCGACAATGCCGCATCCGAAAACATCTTCTTCGCTGCCCAGACGATTCAGAATGCATGCGCAACACAAGCTCTGTTGAGTGTACTCCTCAACAAGACGAATGATGTTGAAATAGGCGAGAAGCTCGGCGACTTCAGAGAGTTTACCATGGTGTTGCCACCCGAGTTCCGCGGTGAGGCGCTGAGCAACTCTGACCTCATCCGTGAGGTGCACAACAGCTTTGCTCGCAGCAGCCCTTTTGCCGACGAGACAGACAAGACTGGCGCTGAGGCGGAAGATGCTTTCCATTTTATTGCTTACACACCTATCAACGGTACACTCTATGAGCTCGATGGCTTGCAACCGGCGCCCATCTCCCACGGTGCTTGCAGCTCTGAGGACTTCCCCACCAAGGTAGTCGACGTTCTCCAACGTCGCATTGCACGATATGATACCGCCGAGATTAGATTCAACCTCCTCGCCATGTGCCGAGATCTACGACAGCGTGCGCGCGACTTCGGGGACGAGGAGCTGTTGGCAAGAGAAGAGCGCAAGCGACGAGATTGGATGTTTGAGAATGCTCTGCGAAGACATAACTTCGTGGGCTTTGCGGGTGAGGTGATGAAGGGCGTTGTGCGCAGTAAGATCGCCGAGGGTGGCGACGCTGCCTGTGAGAAGTGGGTGAAGGAGAGCCTAGAAAGGAGGAAGAATGCAGAGCAGGCTATTAGAGGTCGAGCTGGAGGTGGCGACGGTGATGGTGATGTTGATATGGGAGCTTGAAATACTTGATGAAGGCCATGGTGGAGGGAGATACCAGGTTCTGTGACTGAATATTTAGACAGACGTTCCATGATACCAGGTCTACAATACTCAGAGCCGATGGTTCTTGATAGACGACATATAGAGAGAGCGAAATCTCTTGTTGCATCGCTACCCAGTCCGCTTGTAATTTGCGGCATAACGATATTCGTGGTTCATAATTGCTTGTATACGTTACTACATCACATTTGACATTTCAGTATCTTGGCCCCCCTATCGGCAGTTCCCCTCCATCCCCCTTCCTCTGGTATCGCCCATACCAGGGTGCACAGGCTACTACTATATACTGCTCTGAGGGCGATACTGACCCTTTCAACTGTCATCATCCAGAAGCAAACATTGTCCCACAATTCCAAAATGAGGCACCAGCTCTCAGAAATTGATCGATACAGAGAATAGAAAGTGTCACGCGTCAAAGTTATTCGTTGTTCAGTCAACGCTCCCATCGTTCATTGGAGGGTGACATAGGCTGATCGTCTTTGCCGCTGGAAGCAGTCCTGGAGCTGCTGTTCTCACGACGATTGTCGTAGTCAAGATCTCTCATGGCATGACCAGAATCACCTGGCTGGTCTTCATCATTCTCCTGGCCAGTGTTTCGATTGTGGCGAATGGCGCGAATGAACCAAGGAGCGCGACCTGAACCCCTCCAGGTCCAGTATTCCTTGAGATCGTACTCGCGAGGCTCAACATAGCCACGTGTAACCCAGACAACGAGGCCGACGAGACCGTTGAGGACTGCGTAGACGAAAACACCGCTAAGGACTATTAATGAGTATATATAGGAGGAGATGGGAGACTTACGCAATGAGACCATAGGCTACACTGTAGCTGAAAGGGATAAATGTCATGACGACGAAAGAGGGCAGGACGTCGCCGATATATCGCCAGTTGATCTGGGTGATTTGACGGATCATCATGCAGCCGACCTACACCTGCTATTAGCTGTGATCTACTGCCTAAAGAATGAACAAGACTTACTAGAATCAGAGTGCAACCAGTTGCCCAAGGTGGTACAGAGGCAAAGATGGGCGCAAAGAACACAGCAGCGGTAAAGCATAGCCCAGTGGTCATGGCAGTCAAACCAGTTCTTCCACCTTCAGCGATGCCAGCACCACTCTCGATGAAAGCGGTAACAGGCGAACTGCCCAGCAAAGCACCGACCGAGATGAAGAAAGCATCAGTGCAATACGCAAGAGTTGAGCGAGGAAAGTCACCGTCGCGAGGGTTCACAACACCACAAAATCGAACCATGGAGTAGAGAGTAGCGGTAGCATCGATGATGTCGACGTAAAGGAAGGTGAAGAGGGCGAGGGCGAATTGAGATGCTGAACCACCAAAGGACCAGTCGAGTTGGTTAAGAGTTCTTTGGATCGGGTGCCACATAACAACTTGACTGAAGAAGTCAAAACGGGAGTCTCCTTCGTCAGTGTGCGGAAAGTACGTGATGGGAGTGTTGCGACTGTGAGAATGTTAGATGAGAGTAGAGGGTATAGGGGGAGAACATACGGCCATGACAGAACAGAAACGAGAGCAATGCCGAGGATGAGGGCGTACTTGACGCGGAACGCCATGAGAAAGGCAGTGACGATACCACCGCAAAAGACAGCAACCCATAACTAAGGTACCCGAATAAGCACACGAATCTCAACGGAGGTCAGCCGACTTACCTTGGGACTCGACATCTGCCCTTCTGTGCACATGCCAGTCACCTCATCAAGTAGTTCCTGGGGACAGCCTCCAAGCGCAAGAGGAGTAGCCTTTCCACCGCCGGTGATAGCGCCAATACCAGCAGAGTACGAGAGACCGATTTCAGTGAGGAAGAAGCCGATACCAACCCCCGTGGCAGTCTTGATGGTAGAAGGTATAAGCTTAACGAGCCACTGACGCATACCCGTGAGAGCAAGGAAGATGAAGATAAGGCCTTCGACGAAGACAGCTGTAAGTGCGAGACGATAAGAGATGGGGCCGCTTCCGTTGTATCCGACAACTTGGAAGGTGAAGTACGCATTGAGGCCCATACCGGGGCTATTAGGAATCAGCATCATATTATAGGCAGTGTAAGGAGGCGAGAGACTTACGCCAGGGCAACAGGGAGGTTGGTCAGGAAGCCGAACATGAAGCTTGCCAGGCCGGAGACTGCAGCTGTAGCAGTGACGATATCTCGTCGAATGTCTATTGCACAGTCAGGATCTATCTCCCCATAATCGGTGTGTCTTTACTCACCTTCTTTGCAAGCAACATATGAATCAATCTTGTCACAAGCGTGTCTATCCGTCAAGTCACATACACAAGTCCCGCCAGACTGAGCGAGCAGAGCAGCCTATCTATCGTCAGCCAACTGAACTGCGGCAAAAGAGGATCGAGAACTCATACGTTTACCGCGATAATGTACGCCATAGTCGCAAAAGTTGTGATACCAGCGCGAACTTCTCGAAAGAAGGTCGCTCCAGCAATCTCTTGAGGCTACAAAGTCATCAGCTTAGACTATTCTCAACATAGATAGATAGATAGATAGAGAGAGAGAGAGAGAGAGAGAGAGAGAGCGCATCATACGTGTCCAGTACCACTGAGGGTGAAGAAGTACCCAAAGGCTGAAGTGGTGACATAGTGGTCAACACGATCAAAAAAGTCACGAAGACCAAAGTATCGAGAGCGGCCAAGATGTTGAGCAAGGTCGACATCTTCTTGGTTTGGAGTAGGCGTAACGCCTTGCTGCCCTGGCGAGGTTTCCATCTTGAAGGCAATGTGCGTTTTGTGGTGTTTGCTTTGACGATGTGAAGATGGAGTGGGAAGAATTGGAGGAGAAAAGGAATAGAGGGGGACTGATTAAGTGAAGAATTAAGTGAAGGAAAAATGTCAGAAGGAGAGGAAGAGAGTGAGGTTGGTTGTGGCGTCGATAAATGCTGTGAAGAGGAGGAGGTGACACCAGAAGAAATGAGGAAGAGAGATTCTGTCTTGCGGCAAAGTTGAATGAAGAAGTAGAAGATTAGATTATATCAGAGAAAAGCAAACAGAGGCTCTCAGTTTCTGGCGTCAAGAACTGCAACTGGCAGACACTGGCAGCCGTCTCGCACTGCCAACAACCTCGACGTCAGTCAGTATCTACACCTCGAGCCCGATAAGATAAGTTGAGTACTCTCTCGCCAGGTTAAGTTACCGAATTAACGGGCATGCATCACAAGACTCGAAGTTCGAGTCCAAGTTGCGAGTTGCGCAAGATGCACGCACACGCACATGCACGCACACGTACAGACAGACAGACGGACAGACACAGCATAAGCCCAGAAAGAACAAGAACGAAAGTGAACAAGCAAGATCTATAAGGCTGTGGGTGGTTTTGGGTACCTTTATGTGTACACAGCGTTGAGAATGTTTGCCTTGGTCAAAGGGGAGGGCATTGTTTCCACGGGCCGTCTGTGTAATATTAGTTACCTTGGCTCAAAGACCGGACCCAGATTTTGGGACTTGGCTCTTTGTCCGAGCCTATTGTCGAGGTGATGTGTTTGAGGCGTTGTGATAAGTGAGCATGCTGGCAAACGGGCCTCATTATTGGCAAGTCTAGGATGAACAGTGATTAAGAAAGGAATTTGACCTGCGAGGATGTATACTTATACTGAACTGATAACTAAGATATAGATGAAATAAAATCCATCTCGACAGGAGCCATTGGATACCTGAACATGGCCAACAGTCCGAGTTGATTCACCTACCACACATATCCCACCCCTGAGCTCACCAGAAAAGGGTATTCTTCAATGAGATCATGATCCAGGAGGATCCCGTTTCCACCACTGAGTTCCTGGTACCGACCCCTAAGGACACGGGTTCAGTGTCGTACAGACCAGGTGTTCGTCCTACCACATGCAGCTCGCCGACGTTCGCGAAGCGAGAAGGCGTCGGGTGTGAATGGTGACAAAAGACGTGGTTGGCTGATACAGATGTAGGACAATGCCCGGTATGTCTGTAGCCGAAATGAACTGGCTCTTGCTGGTGTTCTATCGGCGTGGAATGCAGGCCGAGAACTGTTGGGCGAAAGGGGTACACTCATGTGTTTATGGTCGATACGCACATTCGAACATGAAAGAACATGTTTTTTTTTACCATATCGTATCGTAGGTTCTCTGGTCAATGCCTTGGGATGTTGCTGATCATTGGTTGATATCTAATGCACTGAAAGTCTCCCCTTTTCACTTACACAGAGAGCTGGCTGAAAGTCATGTGGTCTTTTTGTGAAACCAGTCGACATCTGGTATATCAATCAAATACAGGCAGAGAATATGATATTATTAATCAGGGGCGATTAGCATTGCCCACATGACTTGATGCTGACATTCTTACCAGGCTGCGAGGCCCTCAATGACACCGTGCTGCATATATCAACTCGTCTCAACTTCTGCTGTCACACATCCACCCCGAAGTCCACAGTGATTGACTGCAGTAAGGATATTTCTGGAGCTATTTTAGGCCAATGAATCAGTGACATGAGTAAACCTTGAGCTGATCATCCCATCACTTGATCTCCCACCTAATCATCGTCCTGTCTACCAAACGCGTATAAGTGACCTTTCAGGACCCCGGAATTACTCCTCACAGTGATGGAACAAACTCTCACCACTGGCTCTTTTTCTCCGAACTGGGACCGACGTTCTCGTTTGACACTCACAATCACTTGGTGTACCTGACACTGGCACGCGGGTGCTCAGCAACTGTCAACCGCACACTTCACTTGATGGTCAACAACAGTTTCAACTCTCCCAGTACAATAATTTTGACCTTATATTAGAGGCTAGTAGTAACTCTCTGAAGTCCTCGGCCTTTCGTTGACCTTCACTCCTCGACTTCTCGCAGTCTCCACCCCCACTCCTCTGAAAACACACACATTCATCTCACAACACCACCTCCTTCGATATCAAGAAATAGAAGATAAAGGCATCCGGTTTTTGTTTCCAAACCTCTTGAAGCCCATACGCATTCTACTTTGTAAATCATTCTTTCACCTAGAATAGATACACCTACCCACGAATCACTCCGATCTCATAAACAACAAACAAATCGCCCACCTTGACAACAAACGCAGGAAAGGATATAAAATCGTTGAGCACCAAACAAAATGTTCGACGTCATCTGGGTCGATCCTGACCGCGAACTCGTCGGCGAGCACCGCGCCAAAAAGGAAATCAAGCGTGAATTGAAAAACAAGGAGAGAGAAAAGGATCAGGAGAACTCAATCCTCAGCCGCTCCATCTCCGTCACAAGCACTCGATCCTCTACAGAATCTCGTTTCGGGTTTCTTCGACCTCGAAATGGCAAACAAGCAAAGGGCAAGGAGAAGACTCCGTCGGGTCTTTTGACTCCAAGTCATCACTCGTCACGCTCAAACTCGGGGAGCTACCATCGCTCGGCACTTATGGCAAACCTGTCGAACGTCTCTCTCGAGGCAGAGCGAGCACACAGAACGAATACCCCGGTTTCCACTGATGCTTCGTCTTCACACGTTGTTAAGTGCAACGAAGCTTCACAACCTCGACCGTCTGACGTGGAGAACCCAGACTTGTGTTCAGAGGTGTACGGCTGCTCTGAGCTAGAAGGCGATCACCCCCCTACGCCAACGGGGTCAATGGGAGATAGGTAAGTTTGTTTATCACTCACCCAAAAAGAGAAAACCACTGACATTTTTGCAGAAACTTCCCTGCCCCGATACTCCAGCCAGAGTCACCCAACAGTCTCGTGCCTAGTCTCAACCTCCCCAAAGAACCGAAAGCCCCAGTCGTGATCAACTTCCGACCCAACGATCCTGACTCATGGCGTCCCCCCGAAGAATGGGAGTACATCGACCGACAAGCAGAAGAGGCCCGGATGCTGGAGAACCAGGAGGATGTCGAGATGACCGTTGATGCAGAAGAGACGGTTCAAGTGAACCCGTGCACAGACTTCGAGAGCGTCAAGGATCAAGTCAAGGTTATGGCGGCTTCGAGTCCCAGCATGATTCTTGCACGTATCAAGGAGATCTGGGCCGTCACCGACGAGAGGCTCCATGGAGAGTTGAACATTGAGCTGAAGCGTTGGATGCTTTCTGTCCTGCATCATCTGGACATTGAGGCGAGAGAAAGTGCTGGTGTTGCCTGCGTTGTCACGAATCCGTCTGACAATCTTGGGGTACTGGCTCTATACGAGTCTGAAAGTGAGTGAACCAGTGACTACCAAAGTCACGTAGTGCTAACAGCCTTAGTTACGGCAACTTATCTTGCAGCTATTCACTCACCGAGAGAAGTATGCTCCCTAACAACAGCGTCTTTCCAAAACAAAGAGCTTCCGAACATTCACCCGGTATTGGTCCCATCCATGACGCTCTCGACACTCCCGATTGACCAGCATTCATTCACCACCGTATATTCGCTCTCTTTACCCGCAGTGTGCTCTTCACCTGAGATACCAGGTGTGCTTAAGAATATCAGCAACCGTCTAAGAGTCGGTGGTTCTCTACAACTCACTCTTATCGACCCATTGCCCTGCGCAAGTACACTCGGACATCGCATGCGAGCATGGCTTCAAGAGCATCTACTGATCAACCTCGAGCGACACTTCAAGTGCACGAACCCAAGTAGACTGTTCCAAGAATGGATGGGTGATGCTGGTCTGCGCGGCCAAGGCAGTACTCTCACAACCTCCAAGTTCTACGCTGTATCAGCTAGTATTCGGAGCCAAGCCGACGACAGCGACCCTTTCATAGACCGAATTCCTTCTGAGAGAGAAGTGAAAGCAGAAGTCCGTAGCATCATCGGTCGTCTACTTTGGATGGAAGTCTGGGGCAGTTTCGTCACCGGGGATAAATGGTGGTGGGAAGACGAAGGCTGCGTCAACGAATGTCTTCAGCTGGGCACAGTTTGGGAATACCACATGATAGATGGCGTGAAGCAAGGTCAAGAGGATATTCCAGAAGAGGTAGAAAGCCTCGAGAACTTGGAACACTAGAGTCCAGAAGAGATGAAAGATGTTGCTGATTTGTGCTTTTGCGCTGCAGTTTCTTTTGTCCATGCCTCATTAGAAAAAGAAAAGAACCAGGGAAAAGGGCCTCGACGAGAGGAAGATACCATATTATGGAAAGAAAGGGTCACAAGGCAAGGATATGCATATGGTCGGATTTGTTCGGAGAGATAGAAGCAAGTTTTTATTTTAAGATTAGCCAGTGAGCAACTGTGACAAGATTTATATGTAAGGGACTGACTGTATGATCAGACGGATTGTGGAAGACTTCGAGATAGAATTCATGGTATCCTCTGTCAAATGGACTTGTCTGAACTAGTATCTTACAACCTTGACGGTGTTTCGTGATTCAAAACTCCTGCTCGCTTCTTCTGCGCTTGTATCGACGAATCTTTTAACATTTTGACATCGGCCTTGATGCTATTCTGTCTGAATGTTGCCTTTATAACAATCGATGCCGCTAGTTTTATTCTCAGACGGCCTAGACATCATCATCACTTACGACCTATTGGTTGGAATCATCCGAGTTTTCAGATCCGTCCTCACTTTCAAATCCATCCTCACTGACTGATCCTCCATCATCAAATTCCCATAAGTAGCCGTGTTTCGATGGAATCTCCCAAACCGGAGTTGCGAGTTCTTCTTGCAAATCTAGTAAGTGACCCTCTAAATCTTCTGCTGCTAGACCCCATTCCGCGTGCTGAATCCGCTTGTCAACAGCTCGATACCAAGAAACCAGATTTTCACGCTCCCATCGTTTCTCTTTTTCGGCCAATAATAGTAGATGTTCTCGGGCGATTGCAATGTCCTGACCTTGTAATGCGTTAAGGACTCGCTCAAGACTCTGAAGATCGTTCTGTAGGGCTTGATCTCGAACGCCCTGATAAAGCTCGACAAAAGCTATCTGCTCAGCAAGACTTGGCCTACGACAAGCTCTCAGGATCCATTCGTCCGGATCACCAGAAATCATGACGAGATAATCAAAGGGGGTGTCGCCAAATGAGTCTTCCTGCCATGGATTGATACCGGATAGGTCTAGGATAGAAAGATACTGAAGTAATATTAGTGAAGCGTGATTGGCTGCAAGATGCAACACGTTCTGAGATTGGGAATTAGAAATGTTGACAGAGTAACTAACCTGCATTTACCAAACCTCTGGCGACTTCCAATTCATTGAAAGTAATTGATTGAAGAAAAGGTGTATCCCCGAAGTTGTTCAGTGCTTCAAGGTCAGATCCTGCCACGAGAAGCACCTCAATGGCTGCTTCGTTCGCTATCTTGATGACTGATGTTTCCAGAGTGAGCTAGCAAATGAAGTGGCGTGTAACCAAAGGCATCTCGCTGCTTTGAAGATGCTCCCGCCGCAAGCAAAAGGCTCATGACCTCGGGGTTGACTGTGTCCGAAGCCCAATGCAATGCTGTCGCGTCTGCCTCATTGCACAAATTTACATTGGATTTAGACTTGAGCAGCATCTTTACAGCCTCGACGTTTTCTGCGCGGACTGCGGCCGTGAGAGGTGTCCATCCCCTATACGATTGTTGATTAACATCAGCTCCTGCTGAAATGAGAACTTCCATGGACCTGACTTGGTTCGGAGAAGTTGCAAGGTAAAGGGGAGATTCGCCGGTGTCGTCAATCGTGTTGATGGCCCAAGGTTGCTCCTGTAATGCTTCTTGCAGGTTCGCACATTGCACGATCGCCTCGTGAACCTTGGTCGTTGTCACTTCAGATATATCCCGACCAAGATTTGAACGAGATACGTTTGTTTATCGTTGAGTTCACTGTATCGTAGTATTGAAGCTGCAGTAACCGCGACACGTCTATCATTGGTCAGATAACTCAGCAACTTCGACAACCGACATGATAAAAGACTGACCTGGGTAACCCATCCTCAAATAGGATGTTCTTCCATATATCTAGAAGAGCCTCTAAAGAGGAGTAAAGTTGCTTACCAAGAGCATACTGTTCATGTCAGTGCACACAGACTGCTCCGTAGTGATTGGGAATTTCGACCAACCTCTATGAGTCCCATGCCACAAATATCCGTATCATGGGGGTAAATCCCATACACAGCCACTGATCTCCTAACTACTTGGCCTGAGCCTTTTTGGCTAGCCCACAGGGGAGAAAGTTCTTCAATCAATCTAAAGGGTCGTAGGGCGCAAGACAATCCAGAGAGGCTGCTATAAGACGCACAAATCTTGAATGTCCTGATGAGAAACCATTTCGGAACTTGGTATTCCATTCTCAAGGCCGTGGATTCCATGCAGTGACATCCTGGATTCGAACAATCCTTTCGAGACGAGCTCTTACAATGTACAAGCCAGGATCCAAGAAGTGAATGCATCCAGCCAGAGCTTCGGTATTGGCTCTCGGAGAAGTGGCATCGGTACCGGCATGCCGAATCAGATGCTATTCTATGAGTCGATACGATAGAGTTTATCGGCACAGAGTCGTCCATATGTTTCAGGTTGCGGTCATGGCCATTGTCGATAACAACTGCATCTGACTCTGATGTATGAGCATCCTGAAGTTGTTGAACTGGTAGTGGACTCTCTAGTGGTGGGTGTGGTACACTCACCGAATATCGTTGGATACGCGAGACGAGTTCAGAGCAAAGTGAAGAGTTTCTTTGGATTGGCCCATCCTCTGTTGAAGCTTCTTGATGTCGCTTTTCTCTACAAGCCACTTTCTCTTCCTTTTCTTGCTCCTCTTGTTCCCGTCTGGGCCACTCTCTCGAGAACATATCCGTAGTAGCGCTTCGAGTTCTGCGGTGATCTCATTGAGTTTTCGCGCTGCAGTGGTGATAAGATCTTGTTCCAGTGCTGTAGGAGCCATTCTCGAGACAGCTTGCGCCATGGATTTGATCATGTCCAGCTAGGAACCGCATGTTAGGCCTAACCACAATAAATTTTTTCAGCAAGTTAGGGACAAACCTCCTTCATCAGATAGTCAAATTCTTTCTGAATGTCCGGAATTTCTCGAAAAAGAGAAACGGCATGTTTCCCGGCTGCCAAAGCCTGCACCACGGCGATGGAGCTGGCGACGGCACCAAGGACCTCCATCGTGTGTGATAAGTTGTGCTTGTTCGGAAAGATAACTTGTTTAGGTTCAGATTCGAAGGCTTTACAGAGAAAAAGAAGGAACCGGCAAGGAAGAATC
This sequence comes from Fusarium subglutinans, assembly GCF_013396075.1. NCBI lineage: Eukaryota > Fungi > Ascomycota > Sordariomycetes > Hypocreales > Nectriaceae > Fusarium > Fusarium subglutinans. The sequence continues at coordinate 23,456 of NW_023502234.1, forward strand.
AAGGTGATCCCAGCTTGAATAGAAGGAAAATGGATATCAGGCTCTAACAATGCCTACTTGGTTGGGCGAACCACCAACCAACCACACCAATCAGATCTACATCCTCACAGCCTCGACGAACGAACACAGCCAAGGCATACTGAGACAAAAACAATGAGATTGGACTGGTGGGAGGCCCAAAGCTGATGTCTTGTGTAACAATTCCCAAGCCTCAGATACAGCAGTGCAGCTTGATCTAAAGCATTGAGAGGCGATTAAATAGGTAGATTCGTAACTCCTTGAAAGACAAAACTAAAATATACGACCTAGTGTATTTTCTAGGCCCTGATTTCTTTTATAGCTGAAAATGAATGAATATAGCGATATCATTTCGATATTACGCATTGACACAATAACTGACAGTGACTAATGCCCGAATATCACTGGTGTTTTCAAAGCATTCTGAACGATAAAATCAATGAAGAAGGCTAAATTATCACATGAAATATCAACTCTTCACAGAGTGATAAAAGTATCGCCCTTTTTCTTCCGCTGAAAATGTCTGGAATCCAATTGGATCGTGAAAAGCCACATCAGGCGAGTCTGTAGATGGCTTCATCTTCCCCGCAAACTACAAAAGCCCATATCCAACCAAGGCGCAAAATACAAATCCATCCCTCTTTCCCCCGCATTCTTCACAGTCCCCGACCCTTCCAGATCATACGATACCCCCCACCAAGATGAATCTACCTACGTACATCACAGAACAAAGATACGGCTGATGAGTCGTCGAGACGGCAAGCCCACCCTTGGGGTAGGCAGGAAATCTTAGGGTCTCTTTTCTAAGTGATGAAATGACTTTGGTCAGTTTAAGATATCTTAGAGGGCCTTTGGGTCACTTTCTTCCAGCTTCTTGATTTACTGTCATGAGTTTTCTCTCTCCCCAAGGCCACCCTTGGCAAGCCACTGTCGATATCAAAGGGACCTTAACTCAAGCCCCCATGTCACATCCTTGACGGCATCGTCCATTAGAACCCCAGATTTCGCATCACCTGTCAATCTGATTGCGTGAGTGTGTTCCAGAGTCAAACCTGCCAGTGCTTCCTCCGGACGACCGGGAATGCATCGTCGAGACATGGATATCAAGCCATCCTGTCCTTGCAGGTGCTAAACTAGCTTTACCTTACCTCGTGTTCCGCTCTCGACATGAGGAAGTCACACTCCAGCCACGTGTGTTGAGTAACTGATTATCAAGCTTAAAATAAGGTTGATTCATATTCGCGTGGCAGATATTAGTTTTTGAAACACAGTGCTGTATCACAAGATGGGAAAGGCGACAAATTCGATCTGTAGTAAAATCACTTAAATGGCTCTCAGACTTTGATCAGCATTTAAATACTATTTGTAACAATACTGGGGTATCCGTTCTCCTCCATCTTTCGACGCTGGTGAAACCAACAAATGTCTCCCAACAAAACTCGCCTAGCTGTCTGGAGCACGCCTTGACCATCAAAGTCGTGTCTTCATTATATATAGTAACAAAAGAAAAGGGGTATCTGCAACATCGTTTCCAAGCAGACCCTTAGAACTGTTATACACGCACGTTGTCTCTCCGCTCATCGTCCGAAGTTGGCCGACTCTCGTTGGCCAGTTCAGTCATGCTTTCCGTCTCGAACTTATTCGATCGTCGGAACTGACCGAGGTTGTGTCGATGATGGCTGGTCATTGTCCTTGCGTTATTGGCCCCGACCTCTGGTGCCATGCCACCAACGAGTTCTGTCACATCCGGCCTTCGACCCATACGTAGGTCAGTAGCCAGGTTCTTGCACGCACTCCAAGATGTAACCATGTAAATGAGAGCATTCCAAAAGCCCTGAAGAGGAAGCACGAAAGCACTCATAAACTCCAGAGGTACAGATGAGTTTTTGGTGTGGAATACTGAATACACACGGTTGGCGCTTGATGGAACCCATGTGATCAAGATGGCTGTGAAGAACAGCAGGGCACACTTTGTGTATTGCCATGCTGCATTGCTGAGTTCTCGATTCCTCCTTCGAGCGGGATTACCTCCCGATCGCTGCTGCTGCGGTGCAGGAACTTGAACACTCGCCCGTGTCTGTTGTCGTTCAATAGGGAGAACTTCATCCCCAACATCCCCAGAGCTAGGCTGCGCTGAGATATGGACCGAGTATGCGTTAGAGCTAGGGTTACTAGGGTCGGGTGCTCGGCGACCCCCCATGGGTTGAAGATGAATCGCATTCGGAGTAACGACCTCTGTGGTGACCGAAACCTCTGTGGTCTTAATAGTTCCCAGATGATCTCCAGCCCCATAAGTCAGATCTCGATCGGTGGAGCTAAAATCATCAAGCTCCTGTCGCTTGCGATAGATGGTGCTACCAGCACGGATGTAGATAAAAAAGGTAATGGCAATGACAACCCTGTGATGGTCAGCGCCCACTCCAAAGTCAAACGAGAACAATTACTTACCAGACAGGTCCGTAGAAAGTGATGATACGCCAGATATCCCACTCCATGCTCACCCAACACCAAAGTGTGGCATTACCATACATTCGGTGTCCCTCGTCGTTCTTGATGAAGATGTATACAAAGGCGGGGACGAAAGGAATACCGTAACATCCGATGAGATAAGGAATCTCCATCTTTCGTAATTTCCGAGCATCGAACTTGAAATAAAATGTCAGGTAGACATTGATGGCCATGGACAGTGTCCAGAAGGCATCGGCAGGCATGAACCTAATGCATGTTAGTATCCAAGAGCTTCGGTATGGTATAAGTGAGCCTACATCTGGATGAGGAAGGCCTGGAATTGGCAGCCCACAGAGTTTGGTGAGCCTATATATGATCTTGACATTAACGTGCCGACATTGGTCATCATGTTTCCAAAGGAAGCATAAAAGACTAGTCGGTTGATGGGTTTATGGAAGGCCTTGGATGACAAGAATGTGGCGATAATGAAGAGTGAGCCGAGCAATGAGAAGACAGAGCATGTTCGCTCAATGATGCTCAGAGCGCGGAGCTGCGAGTCTGAGAGATGTTCGGCGGAAGACATGATGAAAGCACCGAGACTCAAGAGGATGGACGGTAGTTAACTTGGGTCTTGGTGGTGATCACCAAGCAATGGGTGGTTCTCGTCGTCGAGCCGTGGTGGGGATGGAGAGTCGGTTTTATCGGTAGTTCACCATACTTCCAGCGTCTACTCAATATTTATGATGAGGTGTTGTTGGATGAAAGTAGTAGGTAAAGTCCAATGCTTTATTGTCGGTCAAGGTTGGTTGGTTGGTTGGTCAGGTGTCCTCGAGATAGAAGGAGCGTTGGTATGCGCAACGGTCAAGTCCCAAAGCGTTCGAGGCTAGGTTTTGTCTTATACCCAACAACCAACACTAGCAATGATTGCACATTCAGGACAAAGGTGCAATTCCAAAGCGTGGCAAGCAAGGAGGAAACTATGCAGTGACCAAGGGGGAGGGTGATTGGGTTTATAAAGAAGACTGCTGCAGATCCCTATTGCATACACAATCGTAACAAAGAGGAGGGCGAGCAAGTTGATGATGGCGGGGGGCGAGAGGGAAGGCAAGATAAAAGTAGTTGAGGAAGAAGTAAGTGATAATTAGTCTAACCAAGAGTCCGGCACAAAGGAAGACCTGCTAGCATGTAAAGGAGGGGGGACTAGATCTGTATGTAATATGGCTCGCGGGGAGACTGAGAGGCGAGGGCATGGCCTGGCATGGCATGGCATGCATATGCCCAAAGAGGAACACGGACAGAGCAAGACAGACACAGACGGTGGTGATATTGGCGCTTATGCTTAGGACATGGGGTGTGGGAGGGTACAATAGACAAGCGATGAACTCGACGAGGATCCCCTGTAACCCTTGAGCTGAAGAAGGACAAGCCTAAAGTCGATGTCTTATCCATGTCCCGGGGAATGCATGGGGATGGGAAATCTGTAAGACGGCTAGGACGGGCTACGGGCCAGCAAGGCCAGTTCGGGCTCCACAGCTGCTGATGTGGTAGATCCTACAGCAGAAGAAAGAACGGACATGTTGCCGATACCGATAAAAAGAAGACGTAAGCAAGTCATACATTTACCCAACGCCTCCTGAAGCCAACAGCATGGGAGAAGGATCAAAGTTTCAAGCCACGGCGTCCTCGCCTAAAGAGGTATGATAGCACAGCATCTTGTGTCAAGTCTGCACAGCGAAGGGTATCACAGAAACAACAAGAGGTGAGTGAGATCTTCTATATTGATCAAGTGATGATATTGCATTGGCTTAGACTGAGAAATATCCCAGCATCTGCTGAAGATCCCCCAGAAATGATAATGGAACCATGCTTGCATGTCCCCGGGCATGAGGAATTAAAACCACGCACGTCAGAGATTAGAGAGTGGTGAGTGATATTGGTAATTGGTTGGTCGTCATCTGTTGGACCAGATGTGAGAGAGAGACAGACAGAGACAAGATTCTTGGGTGGCGTCCAGCCCAAGATCTTCACCAGTGGAGAGGGATTGTGGAGTTTAGCCCAGTTTGTGGGGAGACCCCACTAACTCTACACTGGCCAAAGCCTGGAAAATCATTCAACTCATCTCATCTCAATCAGTGCAAAACACAACATTTGTGTTGGTCAGCAGTGGATGCAAGATGAGCATTGACATTTTTTCCTGAATCAATTAATCAAAGCCAGATCGAAAAAAGAAGGCGACAGCACATCTGCCTTCATGGTTTCAGGAACGGCGCCCCCTTTGCCGGCCCTTCTTTTAGTTGCCTTGACGCTCACTCACCACACATGGCACGGACAGAACCCCCCCTGAACATCCCCTAAAAGAAACCCTGGGCTAATGCGTGAGGCATGGACCAAAGCCTCCTATCAAAGGATTTGCAGCTGACATCGAGTCAACTCTATGTATGAAATGCTCCGAGCACATGGCCGCCAGGCACTTTGATAGTAAAGATCATCGCTGTCAATGGATTTTGTTTCAATGACTGTCTGTTCGCATGTGCTAAAATGCTTCTCTCCTTCTATCTTGGTCTTGGCGCTGTATATCCTGATATCCCCATCGCAGAGAGTGAGACCCTCTCCCAGGTTCTTCTCTGTCTAGATGTCTCTCGCATGAGCTCCTTTTCAGCGTCGACGTTGCACTTGGCACGCGGGGGTTCTGCTGCGTCGACTGGCTTGGAGCTTGGCTTGGCTTTACGGGGACTCGGTTGCTGTAGACGCTTGGCATCTGGGGGAGAAGAGACAAAGAGACGAGAGTGAGATATGGGGAACGGTAGATGGGGGGAGAAAGAGAGGGTCCGGAATTAACAAGAGCCGACGATCACCTTTAGGACTTGTAAATCAAGTCAATAGCGCGAGTCGTTGAAGAAAGAGAGTGGCTACCGCTAGTGGATATCTCAGATGCCTTCTTTTCCGTGCTGTCTCCAGAATCAAAACTCACTGAGCACTCACCGTCCGCTAACACGCTCATCACAATGACTAACGAGCCGTATATGCCGAGGAACCTATTCTCGATTCGTCCTGTGTCGTCCAACTCCAACGTCGCTCGCTGTCGCTTTGACCGCCAGGTGGAACTTGTTAATGAGCGAGTCCGCTTGGCTTACGCTTGCCAAGCCACTCAAGCTCAATGGCAGATATCGTCTTTGTCTTGTTTCATATGACCTCCCCTCTTCTGTCTTTGTTTTACAATCTAGGTACCTAGTTGATTAATAACTCGAGTCAAGCCAAATGTTTCTGTTTCTTCCCCCCTTTGAACGCCTCTGCCGTTATCCGGTAGAGCCTTTTACTCGCGCTGTAATTAACCACGTGCGTTGGACGAGTATCATCCCCATGCTTGGAAACGATCGCTGAGAGATGCCACGCGAGCAACAAGGCGAGACAGGGCAAGACAAGGCAAGACAAGGCCTGCTGCAGTAGCCAGTAGGTAACATGTCGACTATCGTGTTACATCGTTTGCATGAGAGCGGTCTGCTTGTTTCCGCTATCCCAGTATCACTTGCGGTGCTCAAGCCACCTCAAAAATCGGTTTGTCCTGATGGATCAAGTTACCCGTGAGCTAGTTATATCATTATGCCACGTTTTTGATATCAGCTAAGATGGTGTCGTGAGGTCTAGACTTGGGATTAGATCCTCCTATAGCACCCTCTTAAACAACAAGTGTGTGGTATCGTGCCATCACAGACGCAAGCTGACGGCACAGTCTCAAATCCTTGTCGCATCAACCTTAAGACCCCGGATTTCTACGTATGTACGCTTCTCTCTGCCCATTCTTTTTATCCCGCCCGCCCGCCGGACTGGCTTACTTACATCTTAATCTGGCCCATTGCATTTGCTTTTTGCTGTCCCCGCATCGCATCGCTTCGCATCACATCACATTTTATCACATCACAGTCCACTCTGGTGGGACTGTAATGGCAATTCAAACTCGTTCGACAATCTCAGATTTCTCATAACAAACCCCAGAATCTGGGGTGGCGAAACCTGGGGTATCTTGCACCGCCGTCTGGGGTTTCTTGGCTATGACCTCTTTGAATGCCGCTCATTCATCGTTTTGGCAATTGAGCACCGAATTCTTTGCCCTGAAACGTTAGCTCCCCACGGTCAGGCATCCAATTAGTCTCCAAACATTGACACACCAACACCGGTCAAATTAATCCCATAAGGCGCGTTCCAGCTAGCCAGCCTAGCCTCCATTTTCTCCAAGTTAGCCTGTCCGGCTAAATAAATGCACCAACGATAGCCTCATTTCTGAGCCATGTGTCGGAGCTTCTTCTGTAAACAACGATTGACTTTCTCGCCTCGTAAGGCGCAGACACTTGCAGGCTCTTTTGTATGTCTCTTTTCCTGTGCCTCAGGTCAAGTCAATAGTTGATGGCCTCTGAATCCTTCTCGGGTCCGTGATCTGGAGTCATCAATATTACCCCTTTTTCGCCTCCTTTCGCCATATTAACATGTCCGTTATCGCTCTCTCTGAACAAGGAGACTCTGCCAAGCTGTCTGATGAACAAGCTCCAGAGTCCAGACTTGACTCACAAGCCAGAAGTTCCGGAGCTTCAGAGCCAGGCACCTGATTTAGTTAGCCTCTACGTTGCATCAAGACCCCGGGCTTATCCTTGTTGTCGAGATTATGCTTCAAACTCTGTTTCTTCTCTAGATCCTCTCTCATCGAATCCATCGATGCGCGATACCATGTTCTCCCTAACCAGGATCCCCTCTGTTGCCTCCCGTCCCCCCTAGCCCTCAAAAGACGATGTTTTGTAGTTTCCTGGACAGCGAAGCGAAGTCATCGTAAGCACAATGGACGGCTAGACGCATCAAGGGCAGGTAACACTGCCACATGGATGTCGGGGTGGACGGTTCGCATCACACAACTAAGCCAAATGGATAAAGTCGTTCCAGATGCATCGGACTTTGCCTGCCATCTTCGCGATTTGTCTATCATGTTCCTTGCATCGGACTCCAACTCTTTCCTTCCTAGGCAGGCTCCGCAGTGGCTCCCGGTTCGCGATGCTCTCGGATCGATTCGCGACAAAGTCTCTCTGGAAGAGTCACTGACAATGCTACAGTATCAGTACTGAGCCCTTCGAGAACCTCTGGCTCGTGTATCACCTTGATATGTAATCAACATCTTCCCGAATATGGTCATGGTTTCGAGGAAAACAGATCTCACACTGGTACTCCAAAAAACTTCAAGATTCTTTCGCAAATATCACGGCATCGCCGAAACTCTGACCAGAGTCCCCGGCCACAAACAGGCATGCTGCTATAAACAGTCACTTCCATGTTTGCCCAGAAAACCCCTCGAGCCTAAATGCTTCTTTTTAGTCATAAGAACTCAAAGTCTGCATCGACCTCGATGCACCTGTAATGGTTCCGGGTTCTTCACCGTTTGGTCTTCCGCATCGAAGGAGGCTGGGTGTTAGTCAGTCATATGACATAGGAAGACCTTGCTATAGTAAGGGGCTCCCCGAGCTTTTGGCTTGGTCTAACACTGGGTTGTTACAACTGCGGGTTGATAGCCCAACTGGGAGTCAAGTTCCCTTGGCTGTTACTTGTCTCTACTTTCTCGCTTGTTCCTCGTGACTTCGCTGTGAAATGATCAATTTACCATCGAAATAGAACTGCCGAAGCAATAGCGAATGAACTCGGTAATGAATACAAACTGTTCTTTCAAGCCCAAGTCAAAGACAAGGTAAAACTCCGTGTCAGAATGACGCTGTTTTGTAACCTGTCTGGACATATGAACACTTGAACGGTTTAAATCCAGACAAAGAGCGCGATACAGGCTGGACATGGGGACAGTCATAAACAACCACCGACCCCTTTGCGTGCTTTAGAAGTGATATAATAAACATGTAAGGACGTGGTTTGCAATCCTTTGTACGAAACCGCTGCTTGGTATATAGAACAGTGAAGAGTTACCCTACGCATCCGCAGTCATCTAGGAATGATAGGAATTGCGCTATTTCGCAGGTGGTTCTTTCGATCACTAAGTAACGCCAAATTGCAACTCGCATTTGATTGGGTTGGTTGCACATCCCGTTCTTGGTTATATTTAGCTGTAGTCAGGATGAAGCCTCAGCAAACCAAAGTCATTCAGGCAAGGTAGCTTCATTCGTTCATCAAAGAACCCAGCCTGGGTTAGACTCCAACATGAAGAGAAACTTCAATGAATCGAATCGATAGAGAAATATCAGTCAATGAAGTCAGTTGCGAATTGATCCGTATCTCCTGTGACTCGTGATATGATGTCCAACTCACCTACATCCGCCTCTGATGAATACCTTGGCTTAGAATGAAAATCGTTACCCAAATCACTACACGATAAAGGCACATGGGAACTATTCGGAACTGGAAAATCCTTTCTTTTACATACCGAGTCCTCCCGAGCCATCATTACTATCGTCGCCGGTGCCTACGACGATCTAATATAACCTTGATCATTATGATCAAGGGACAACGGGCAAACATTGCTGCCAAAGCCAATAAGACATTCAAAAAGCCGAGACCAAAGTCGAAGCCAAAGTCGCAGTCACGTAAGTAATCGATTGAACCCAAAAGACGATATTATGCTGACCAGAAGATTAATAACCGTCGAGGACCCCTAGAAGGGCCAAGTTTGCGACTATATCCGGAACACGTTGATAGCACTGCAAAGCGCCGTCTTCAATAAACGTAAAAATATCCCAGCTGAGGTGCAAGAGTTCTGCTATCGTGTCAGTATCCTACATACATGTGTGCTCGAGTTTGCCTTGGAGGTTGGCATCGAGAGACAAGATGGAGAATGTATGGACTGGCAATGGTAACCGAAGATCCCTGTTCACCTCGTTCGTACGGTCTATGAAGAGTCATGTTATCCTGAGGGAGCGGTCGCGAGGCCTTGGGATAGGTATGGGTGATTCTCAAATACCTTAGGGGATGCAATGTCATGATAGACCTCGCCATTACTCAATATGACCGCAACTTGAACTTATTGGTACTTGGGTATCCTTCAATTCGAGTTATGCATTCAGGAAAAATTCTGTCTGAGCTGAAGATTTAGTATTTTTAGTCTAGGTACAGACTCTTCTATACTGAGTTCAAAAGAAACTTCACTGCCCGGCAAAGAAGTGCAGACCAACTGCGCGGAACCTTTTCAGAGACGCCGGTAACACGCTTGGATTGATATCCGCAAAGCAAATGCATGGCTTACTTGGCTCATGCTTCAGTTTGACTCAGCATAGGAGAAAGTATGGTAGGTAGGTGTAGGTAGGCAGGTACATAGAACAACCACTAGATACTCTAACTTTCCATAGATGAGCTCTTTGCACTCTCTACGGTAGGTACTTACCAACAATGACCTTCGCCGACACGGTATCCAATAAATAAATCAAGGAAGGCAGTTAAATATCACCTTACTACCTACCTTATCATAAGTGTTGGGGCCTCCTTCTCTCATATAAACAATCTTATCAAAGCCAAACTTCTATTATCTTCCAACTCCTGGCTTCGATTCCATTCCAACACTCAAATGGACGAATCTTTATATATAAATTCTACCGTTACCTCTAGATATTCTATCTTTCAATCATGGAAGACGTAGGGCCAAGAACAGTCGTTGCAGCAGCCACGGCAGCAGACAGTCTTACGGTCCCTCCAAGTACCTATAACCACACGACTCTTCCAAGCAACACCTATTCTTCCGATCAATCTCGTGATCCGTCGCTCTCCAGCCGCCCTTCTTTGCCTTGGACCCCTTACTCTGACTCTTCAATTGGGCTAGACAAGGACTCGATCGATGATTATCATTCACGATTCTCGCATGTGCACACCCCGGAATCTTCCTATGGGACAAGGCCACCATCAGTCAACGAGGAAGCCATGCGCTATCATCGAAGACGACAGGGAAAGTTCAAGATCCCTGAAGAGAGGTTCAACCCAAGTGACCGCTACAGACGTTCTCATCGTGGACGCCGTGGTCGCCATGCTCACTCTAGCCATCGTCATCCGCAGCGCAACGAAAGGCGTAATAACACAAATACAGGGTGTCTACGGTCTACCAAGCATACCGAAACCCCAGCCGACATAGTCTTAGAACCTCAGCCAGAGAAAGCCAAGGTTGTGGGTGACAAGTTGACCAAGAAAACTGGGAACAGCGGCATGACGTGGCGGCGTATCAGTCAAGGCTTAGGAATCGGGAAATCTAAAAAGAAAGAACAATCAGAAGAACAGCCGCCTGTTGAAGCTGAGGATGTACCGAAGAAAAGGAGCAAGTGGAGGTTCTGGGCCAAGCAGCCACCTGGTGACGATGCCGAGGCTAGTGATGCTCCCAAGACGTCAGACCCTAACGAGGAACCTATGTTTTCGGTCACCTCAGATTCGAGACCAAGCTTACTGGAAGCGCATGAGGAAGCTCCTATTTCAGTTCACCTGCATACTGTAATGAGACGAGTATCCAAAGGCGAGTGATCAGGGGCATTCGCCGGGACAGAATTAGACCAATTTGGATAATCGAAGGATACAAGGGATCAGGACCTCTAGTTCTTTCTCCAGTATAATCATCTCTACCTAATAAACACGAGATACCAAGTTGCTATGTTGTGATCGTGGCAAGTGCCCCAGTGCGTATACAAGCAACGCAACGTAAGGTACTTAGGTTACAACTTAGTACCAAGTTCCTGTCCCTCTCAGGAAATCATGGCTTATCAGAAACATTGAAGTGTCTCGGAAAGTTAAGGCATAGTTATTGTATTTGACGCTAAAAAGTGTGAGACTTAAGCCGACCCGAGATCGATATAGACTTTCAACACCAACATGAGGTACCCCAAGGCACAGAACCAGCAGTAAGATAAGGTAAGTACCTATGGAGGCCAATTTGTTCTAGACCTCAGGCACTCAGCTCAAGTTAAAGAAGCTGATCTTTCCCCTCGTGAAAATACCAGCATGCACGTCATACCCAAACCGGTGCAAACCAGCCCCATTCAGCTGTATGTATAGAAGAGCCGCACAAACATCACGATCTGTTCTCCTCTGACCTTGGAAATCCGAGCATTATCGCACTGCACCCTTTACAACTGCTGTATGACGTCGGGGACGGCTCGAGGGATGATCCCCCACGAGAAGGGCTTGGTGGAAGACCGGTATGAAGCGGCTTTTGAAGGGTCTGGCCTGGAAAACGTGGGGAAGTATGTTTTGCATGTGGTTTGATGGTTAGTCTGGTGATTGATTGTACTGTGCTGATATGGGGTAAGGTAGCTTACCTAGTACCTAGGTATGGACTCTGCTCTACCGACATGGGTCTGGGCTATCTGCTGTTATTTGAGAGTGAATTATATGGTTCGATTTCTGTTTCATCTGGATAAGCTATCGATAAAGATAGGCAGACACTGCTCAAGGAGGTGATGATGACCTGCATTGTAAATGTCGTGATTGTTCACTCTCATAAACAAGATGTGCACATTTACAAGCGCACTCGCATCATCCCGTCCCGTCCCCCAGCCTTACAGGGTAAAATGAAACTGCCAAAATGGGGGAATCATTGTTAGTCAAAGCACTTGGTCATCCATTTCTAGCACACCTGGGGACATTACAATACAGTGCACTTGAGGGAACTAATTGTGTTTTGCTGCTACTGCACGGGCGCTTTGTCTCAGCACCTCAGCTGCATCGCCAATCAATCCTGGGCATCTAACACATTTTTGTAATTTATCAAACTAAAGTCTCATAACAAACCATGAGCTAGAAAAACAAATGAGACTCGCCTCAGTGGCACGACATCACAAATGAGGCAGTAAGAAACCAAACAGCCAAGCCAGATCAATCCATTAAACCAAAATCAAAAATCAAAATCAAAATCACAAACGAGGAGGTAGTTCCCAGTCACATGCCTCCTCATCTCGGCCGTTTGATGCACACTCCCCCACCTTCATTTGGGCGAGCCGAGAGAGGCTTGGATGGCGTCCAAGTACCAGTACATACCGTTCTTCCGTCGCTAGACGGCCAAAGTGGAGAAACTTGGATCTTCCCCCCGCGAGGCTCGTCCCGAACCCTCTCATCTCGTGGCCGCGGGCCCACCGTTAGAGCTTCAGGACCCGCCTGTTTGCGGGAACTATTCATTCGTGGTGGGGAAACTACAGTATGAAAAAGAATGGACAAGAATTACAATGGAATGGATGGTTCGTGCCATTCTCGTGACAATTCAGAGGCCATTTCTACTACTTGGTAGGTAGTTTCTCTCTATAAAGATCAACAACACCCCGAACCATCAAATATCACGCATACATAATACACCACGCAAATAATCATGATACTCGCCTCCGCTACTCAAAACTCCATACGCTAACCAGTCAAATAACCCTTATTATCTTCACCTTTTAACAAAACTTTAACCAATCTACATGCTCTTTCCATAATACCAGCCCAAGGGTATAAACATCCGGATACATTACCTCCTTTCTCAAAGTCCAATAACAACAAGAATGGGGTATATGACATCGCTTGCGCCAGAAACAATTCAAGAACCGCAAACATTAACAACACGCTGAAAGAAGAAGAAAGAAAAGAAGAAGAAGAAGAAGAAGAAGAAGAAGAAGAAGAAGAAGAAGAAGAAGAAGAAGAAGAAGAAGAAGAAGAAGAAGAAGAAGAAGAAGAAGAAGAAGAAGAAGAAGAAGAAGAAGAAGAAGAAGAAGAAGAAGAAGAAGAAGAAGAAGAAGAAGAAGAAGAAGAAGAAGAAGAAGAAGAAGAAGAAGAAGAAGAAGAAGAAGAAGAAGAAGAAGAAGAAGAAGAAGAAGAAGAAGAAGAAGAAGAAGAAGAAGAAGAAGAAGAAGAAGAAGAAGAAGAAGAAGAAGAAGAAGAAGAAGAAGAAGAAGAAGAAGAAGAAGAAGAAGAAGAAGAAGAAGAAGAAGAAGAAGAAGAAGAAGAAGAAGAAGAAGAAGAAGAAGAAGAAGAAGAAGAAGAAGAAGAAGAAGAAGAAGAAGAAGAAGAAGAAGAAGAAGAAGAAGAAGAAGAAGAAGAAGAAGAAGAAGAAGAAGAAGAAGAAGAAGAAGAAGAAGAAGAAGAAGAAGAAGAAGAAGAAGAAGAAGAAGAAGAAGAAGAAGAAGAAGAAGAAGAAGAAGAAGAAGAAGAAGAAGAAGAAGAAAACAGACTGAAGAATACCGTGCTGACCTAGGTTTCTGCCTAGTCCTGTTTTGCACCAGACTGGAACTGGTCTGCTCAGATCTTAACCTGGAGATAAGCAGATGACCATCTTTGACCACCAAATGGAAGCCGAAACAGATTTTGACACAAATGAAAAAAGAAGGGAGAGAACGGAAGCAAAAGAACGGGCGGAACAGAAAGAAATATAACAGTGACCTCACAGCATTGGCATTCTCGTCACCAGGCAGAATGTGCGACACTGCTCGACGTCAATAGGCTCTGTCTACCGCCCGACACGCCTGGGGTATAGGTCACTGCCCTTGAGAGCTGGTTCGTTCCAATTCTTGAGCCGTCATTCGAGTGTTCGCTTGTTACAAGCTGCGTCATGTCTTCTGGTAGTTCTGCACCCTCGTCGTTCCACCAATAGTGCAGTACATCACTCTGCCAGCGATCAAGATCACGGATCTTGAGTCCCCGACTCTTGGTGAAGGTTGTATGGAGAAGCAGCGCATTCACTGACGACAGCCTAAGCTGGTGCAAAAGCCATCTATTAATAAAATCACCCTTGCCACCCTCTCCATGATCCAGCATTAGCCGATCGATGGAATACTCTTTGGATGCAAGCTGCATGCGGCTTGGTTTCCCCGGGTCAGTCACCGGTAGGGCTGCTGCTGCCTTGAGTGCATCACGCGGTGTCAGGGGGAATTCGTCAGCCATAACGTGTTCAGGCTGGCTCAGAAGAACAGGGAATGTGGGATGTGCAAGATCTGTCCGGCTGCGCAGTATCACGGAGGCGTCATCGAGTTCTATGTCCTCATACCCATTTTCAGGATTGAGAAGATAAGCAACGCGTGACGACAAATGCTTTTGCATCACTCCCTTTTCCTCGCACAGCTTTCGGAGAGCAGTTGCTTGTCGCTGCAGGCTGGTGACACTGTTGCGCATTTCTTGCTCTTCCAGAGGGAACTCATCGAAGAATTCGATCTCAGCCTCGTTCAGCTCCATACCCGCGGCTGCCTTCATCTTTAATTCTCCCTCATGCTGCTCCTTGAGAAATAGTAGCTCGTCAAGCTCTTCCTTGGCGTTCTCAAGGTCACCGACTGCAGCCATGAGATCCAGATACATAGGATGCAGATCCTCGGATGGGCCATCTGGAGATATGCCCATTAGATCATTGGGAACATTCTTATCTTCCTCATGCTTTTTGTCGTCTTCTTCAGGAGGCTGCTCGAGAGGAACGGCTTGGCCAACCGCAAGCAAACTAAAGAATCGAATCTCTAGCCTGTTGAGGATTTCCTCTTCTTCATCCAAGGTGATCTCAAGATCTTCGTAATCGTTTTCATAGGCTTGGTATTCAGTTCTCAGCCGCTGCAGCTCTGCCAGATGTCGTTCCAGAGTGGCAGGTCCTGTTACTATCTGCCCTTGTTGAGCAATCAGCATGGGTCGAACGACACCCATGAATGTATTGTCTGCATCGTCCCTCTGTCTCCTCAACTCTCTTAATCTTTTTCGCTTCTTGGCCATTTGGCTCTTGATGTCGTTCAACTTGACCCGTTGATCTTTGAGTTTGACCCAGAGTAGCTCCAAAGTATCCTCAGCAGGGGCAGACCCTTTCGATCGATGACTTCTGCTACCCCTGGTGGTTTCCAAGACAGGATCGAGGCTGGTGCTCAATTCCAGGCGATCTTTCGGGGCGCGATCTCGCTCATATTCAGATATCCAGTTGGTTATACGAGTTGTCATAGAAGTCTTACGATTTCCTCCTTGTGGATTCAAATTGGAAGCTGTAGGATATAGAGGGGGAAACTGACGCGAGTTTCGGAGGACAAGAGAGTCCTCATCGGACAGAGAATCAGAGAAAGATACCTCATCATCAATTAACCGCGGGATTGTATGGTTTGAAGATTGAGATGTAGAAGTGGTATCCCGAAGTTCGGGCTGAGTTGATGCTTTTGGGGCCAAGTGGAATGCCAGATTACTCTTGTTTCGCGACTGGTGAGCGCTGTGTGGTGGTCCAAAGCTAACAAATCCTCTCGGTGGTCCCAAATTTGGTGTTTGAGTCTGAGCGGGTGCATCACCTGGAGAATTGGATACAGAACTAAAGGTCATTCGAGGTGGTGGCGTCGGCAATGTCTGCTGAGAGAGCCGCTGTGGAGGTGAAACCGTGTCAAGGTTATATGTGAATGGTGGGCGTAGATTTGTATTGGTGATGAAATTGCCAGGTGGTGGTTGAGGTGGAGGTGGAGGCGGCGGTAGATAGAACGAGGGGCGACTTGACGCGTGCGGGGATGACGGAGATGATACAGTTGGAGGTCGAAGATAGAATAGACGTGGCGGAGGAGGAGGAGGTGGTGGTGGTGGTGGTGGTGGTGGAATGTCAAGGCCAGGTTTCCATGGTGGAGGAGGATGAGAAGGCGGAGGCGGGCCCGACATGTCTATTACGCTGGCCTGAGTCGACGGTGCTTGATTGTTGGAAAACACCGTCTCGACTTCGGACATAGGGAAGCTTGTCGAGACATGAATCGGGGTTGATGGCGGTAGAGCATCGTGGATCGGATAATGCCCCTCGCCTTCAAGCTCGTGCTGGTAGCGGGAATTGCCATGGGTCCCAGGCACGGGAAGAGGCGAAGTCGAAGAATGAGGATATTGGTGATGCGAGTTTTGGTGGATTCGGGCGTAGCTCGAGTGGTTGTGGTTGTCGTACGCTACGGCCTCCATCGACGTACGTAAGATCAACAGAGCTAAGATAAAGAGACGAACTCATTAGAACTGGAGGCGGCCTGTCCATTTCTCTTCTCAGATAAACGGATGTGACGATCAATGCTTAGTCGATCGTTGAGGCTCTTTGCAATGACTGTCGACGAAAGGGAGAGGGAAAGGGAGTTGACAAGGAAATGAGAACAGCCAAAGCCAGCCAGGGATTTGATTTGCTTTTTCTTCATTTGGCGAGATAGCATAACTTGGGGCGGACGGCATAGCTCTCTGGCGGCTGATTTGCACGTTTGGAATGAGATTCGTGACACACAACAAGGTTCGGTTTCTAGGGGAAACATCCCGGCGTCCGGGGGGGCAGCGGCCACTAAAAGCTAGCGACAGTTAGCGCCTGAATGTGAGAAAAATGCATGTGGGAGCTTCTGATTTATGCATTGGCGATTACGCGACAAAGCAAGTCCAGGACTTGTCATCTCATGATCTGGACTGACCAAATAAGAACGTGACAGCAGAGCGAGGGAGGGGGAGCTATGAGTCTACACAGATTGTGCAGGAAATGCTGGGCCAGTGAGAGTGACCGTGTCAGACAATACTGGGCGGCTGTTAAGGAGTGGAGGTCCACTACGCGATGGACGGGTAGGTACCTATGCAGCCTGGTTTATCATATCCCGTGTAAACAAACGGTGGAGAGAAGAAGGTAAATAACTACCTATCCACGTCATTGGATCATAATAAAACGTTCAACGGACGGGAGCTTGTCAATTAAGTTACGCCTCATCTCATCGCAAGCTTGCTTCACTTGACTTGACTGAGCTTGCCTGGTCACCAGACTTTTGAGGCCAGCGCAGATTCCACTAATGGTGGATGCTCAAACGCACACTGTGCTCTCCCCGTCCACTTATCCCGTGTTAACTTACCTTGCTAGAGCCTCGTCGTTGTAACTCTACCTCGACACCAACAATGACACCCTGCAGACATTCCCGATGGACGCCTTCCAAAATCGCTCACTCCCCTCCAATTCACCCACTTTGGTCCAATACGCTCTCGGCTCTTTGCATATTGCCCATGTCTGTTCCGTCTTGGACTGTGTATTCGACGGAGAGGGGCGTGTCTTGCAGGTTATGTTCAGTGCCTATTCAACATGAAAAGCCCATATCATTCACTGCTCTCTGCCCTCTCGAGAGCCCGCAACTCGGCGTCTCAGCTGGTGTTATCTTGGACGGAACTGCACCTCCTTCAGGCCTTTACCTTATTTCCTCTTTAGTTGCCTGCTAAGGGTCTCGTCATGCGAGTTTGCAGCTCGACTCCTCCGAGAACCCCTCCATGAGTCCACCTCCTCCACTTGTTGCATCCATCCCCACTCGACTCGTTCTGTTACTCGCTGGCTGATGCGCGACATTAAAGAGATGCTGGACTGCATAGTCAGAAGCGACTGATAAGCTGCGGTTGCCGCTCAGTTGTCCACCCTCTGAGCCCTTCCGGTTTCTACCTCTTGTTTCCCGTACCGATCTATTCTTCAAAGGTCGACCGGAACTGGGAGATTCAGTTGTGACTCAAAGCTCCAGCTCCAGCTTACTGACATCAGGCTGCACGCCATTCCTTCAGGCAGTCCTGCAACTCCTGCAGCCAAAGCAGTTTTTCTGCTTTTCTTATTGCTGGTATTTGGTTGTCATCATCGCGTATCCTGCGGGCAGATGCTAGGCTTCCTGTTGTACCACCTCGACCAGCCCGCCTTCAACAACTGCCTCTGACTCCTAGTTCACCAGCAGCACCACCACAAGAGGCGCACGAGATACCCCTTTAGCATACTTTATGCAACTCTGAAGCAACAATCCTAGTTTTGGCGGCAGAATCTCACCTGCCTACCCCGACCTACATACGCCACAGGCATCAAATCCCTACAGGACACTGGTCAACCTCACACAGATACAGGAAGCCGGTATAGCGCTAGAGCAAAGACGAGACAGTCGTCTCAGCGGAATCTCTCGAGTACTTGCATCTACAACAATCAATCCAATTATCCCGATCTACGCCAACGCACCCCAAGGAACCCAACGAGAGCCCGGATCTTCGTCCTCGTGCGACCAAGCTGCAGCTCCCTTATCCAGTCTCCATCCCGAATCAAGAGCTGAGCCGCATTTTTTGGTTAGCCAGCTAACTTCTCGGTTTGCGGTTCCACTGTACTGCTCTTGCTTATTTCTACAAAAGCCCCCAACCCACCATCTCCCAGTTATTGGTACCGCTTTACTTCAGTTCGTTACGTTCTAAGCAACTAACAAGGCCTCGAGCTTTGGAGGCGAAAGAACTCATAGTTCTTTACATCAAACACTTCCTCTTTCCTAGTGGTGCAAAATATTTATGCATTCTTTGCACGTTTGACGCTTCGCGTATTAATTACTGCGGTATCATATATCCACATCAGTTTTCACACTTGGTGGGTGTATCAACTACATACCTGTCTTAACCTCCTCCGGGTTGATCATATTTATTTCAAGACCTGCAATCGATTTGTGGTATTGAGACGCTTTGCTTGCATGCGCAAAATGCTACTATGTATCAAACAAGCAGACCAGGATGGAGCGAGTGGTCTAGGTGGATATGGAATCCAGACTACCAGCAATATTATCGCCAAAGAGTAGACGCTGCCGGTGTGTATCTCTATATAATCTTCCCCTCTCTTCCAGACTTACTGACCAAAGTTGCATAGGCAACTCGGATATTCAATGGCAGAGCGAATATGAGTCTGCTCAGAATAGAGAGGTCCCCCGGACTCCTGTTCAAGTCCCTGCACAAGTTCAACAGATGGACCAGATGGACCAGGTGACCCAGCAGTTTGGTTCCGTCAACATACAGAGCCCTGAACAAGCGGCTGGAGACGAGCACGACAGTACGTTTTGACTTGTGTTGGTCCCCTGATTTTTCAGCACAAGCCCCTTGGCTCCTTTCCACCTCGTCAGCTCTATAATGTGCTAACGTGATGGATGGTCTAGATAATGAATATGTCACGGGCGGTTCATCGTCGAGAGTAAAGTCCAAATCATCGAGGTCGCATAGTAGTTCATCAAAGTCGAAATCGAAACCGTCCAAGTCCTCTAGTGGGAAAGGCAAGGCACCCGCCCAGGAAGCCATTGACGAGGTTGATGAACACGGCTATGAAAATCGTCATAGTCAACGGAGACCATCTGCATCTACAACCGCTCAACAAGCAGAACAGACCTGTAAGTAAGCGGAGAGTTGATGGCATCTTGGTGGGAAAGACTGCTAAACTAGCCAGATTACGACCCGAATACTGGCCAGTATTACATATTGCCACAAGCTACTCAAGGTATGCGAAATACTCTATTTCAATTTGAGTATTAGTATTGACAAAGGTCACTCAACCACAGGAGATCCTGCATCCAACCAGCCCTATCCAAGTGGCTCGGTCGAAGGGGAAGACCCAGAACTTCAGGCAGCCCTGGATCAGAGTCGACAGTATTCGCGAGATCAATATCGAGGTGGCGAGCCGTCATCTGCTGCATATGCCCCCTATGGTACGTGACTTAAAGGACAAGCTGTAATTTAATTTCGGGTTTCTAACATGCACAGCAGCTCAAGACGAGGAAGAGGATCCCGGGCCAGCTGTGGCCTCCACCAACCAGGAGCACATTGTAGGCACTGGGGGTGAAACAGAGACTCTAGATCCACGTATGATTATCTGCTCTATGTAGTGCAGGGCCAAACTAATTTGATGCTAGGGTATCGTGTTGCACAGTCTCATATGTTCCAACCCGGCGAGGTAAGCTGACCCCCCCCCCCCCCCCCCCCAAGACTCCAAAACTATGCTAATCGCCCAACAGGTCTTCAAAGTCCTCTGGCCAGAGCCAGCAGGAGGAGGCAGTGTTGTTGAAGAAACAGTCTATCGCGACCGGTACGGCGGTCAAATATTTGTTCATTTCCGTCGATTCATCGTAGTCGCAAACGATCGCGGCCACTGCACTTGCATGTAAGTGTCATGTCCCATCGGCTCTTGAGCCCGGAACCGTGCTAACATGCCAGACCTATCTCTACGTATGGTAAAAAGGGCTGTAAAAAGAGTGGCGTCAAGGCTGAACAACACGGAATTGTTGTTGAAAGCAGCAATCGAAACCCTACTGCCCTACCTGGCGAGCCAGAGCTTGGATATCCTCCTGTGCGTGTGCACATCCACGAGCCGGATGAGCGAATCGCAAAAGAGTCCCGAGTTAATTACTCAAAACTCACGACGGTAGAACATAACGTCAAAGTGCTCTTCATCGGTCGCGTGGTGACCTCAGATTGGGATACTGTCACCGAAGCGGTCAACGCTAGCTGGGCAAAGAAGACGCATGTAAAGAAGAAGCATCGCAGACCATGATCCTGCGAACAGCTCTAACATTCACGTTTTAAGGTGCCTGTGTAAGCAGGTCCCTACATCGGGTGTCATCAATGACATCTGCATATATACGTTCCTCAGGAGCAGCCAGCTTCTCTGGCATGCACCTGCGAAACTTGTCTCGGCAGCTTCGCAATCTCGAGACAGACACGGTATGGGTTAAGCTCAACTTTCCAGACATGCTGCCTGAAGTATCGTGGTAGCTTCTTGGCTGGAAACCGAACACCCTCGCAAGCGGCGCGCAGTTCACCAATGTGCGTCCACACAAGGTAGCCATTTTCTTCTTGTTCTTGGTTCGGACTTTTGCATTGTTTTTTCTTTCCTCTTAACGTCTTCAACCATTTGGAAAGTGTTTCTAAGTACTCTACTATGTTGGACAAGATCTTTTTATATAACTTGACAGCAAGATTTGGTGGAACAGCACACAACTCCGGATATGTTGATAAAGGTATTCCTGATATCTGATGAGTTTGGGTTTTTCTTTTTGTTTCATCCTTTCCGCAGTCCTTCTCTTCTTCAGTGTTGAGATAGTCTTACAGAGACTTTTCAATGGTTTTAATGAAAGACATGATCCATAAGGACTTCACTGTGTTTTACAATGCGTTGCAAATGCCTGGTGGGCATCACAATCATTTACGAGGCACTGTCCGGTTTTTTGGGAACGCTGAAGGGTGTCTCTTTGGTACGAGTCCGGTGCAAATATCAGAATGAATACATGAATTTATAGGAGCCTCCAAGGAAGGCTTCTGATTATATAAACATGAATGAATGAAGAGCCTCCTTGTGTGTAGAGGTTACCGAGATAGACCCACCCACCGGACGTCGTGCCTCGGCATCTTTTTCCCCGCAACCGGAGGCTTAATTAATGAACCCCGGACGTACCCCAGCGCAGACAAAACTCCGAGGCTCGACGCTCGTCACCAAGATCAAGGGGAGACATTGCTAATCAATTCTCTTTCCTATAAAAGATCCCTCCACTTCAATATTCTAGTGAAATATTTCTGCTTCAATCTCATTGTAAAAGTTCTTCTTATTCCATCACACCACTCAACCCCGTATACGTCACCCCTTCTACCCTTGTACTCACTATCCACTTCACTTTTCGCAACCACAAATACAAACACAGACACAATGGCTGAAGCCCAGTTGGAAGATTTCCCTTCGCTTTTCTCCCTGAAGGGCAAGGTCGCCGTTATCACCGGTGGCTCTCGCGGTCTGGGTCTGCACGCAGCTTCAGCGTAAGTAATTTATTGCAAAACATCTACAAACGCGACTGACATTGTCTCAGATTCCTCCAAGCAGGCGCATCAAAGGTCTTCATCTCATCCCGCAAGGCCGCTGCCTGTGAAGAAGCATGCAAAGCTCTCAATGCTCTCCCCAACCGTGCTCCCGGTGCTGTTGCCATCTCAGTTCCCGCGGACTCAGCCAAGTTCGAGGGCGTAGAGAGTCTTCTCGCGCAGGTCAAGAAGCACACTGACCGCGTCGATATTCTCTTCGCTAATGCTGGAGCTACATGGGGTGAGCAGTTTGACACCCATCCTGACTCTGCTTTTGCCAAGGTCATGGACCTCAACGTCAAGGCTGTTTTCAACACAATCCGTCTCTTTACACCACTCCTCGAGAAGAGCGCTTCTCTTCAGGATCCTAGCCGTGTGATTATCACTGCCAGTGTTGCAGGACTCGGTGTCGGCACGATTGGAAAACAGGGCACATACGGTTACTCCGCCAGCAAGGCTGCTGTGCTGCATCTGGGACGCAACATTGCCATGGAGCTGGGACCTAGGCACATCACCGTCAACTCCATCTGCCCTGGCTTCTTCCCTAGCAAGATGTCCAATGGTCTGCTGGAGATGTCTGGTGGTGCTGAGGAGATCGCAAACAGCAACCCCATGCGCCGACTGGGCAAGCCTGAGGATATTGCCGGTGTGGTTGTTTACCTCGCTAGTCGGGCAGGATCTCATGTTAATGGTGAGACAATTGCCATTGATGGTGGTGCCCTGTGGCAGCGAGGCGAGCTCATGGTCGAATCCAAGTCAAAGCTGTAGCGGCAGTGGATGCGAAATGTATGATAAAGAATGACCATTCATTTATGGGGACTTAACTAGAAGGCAAATGCCTCTTGATGTCTATTTATTTGTTTATTTTATCTGTGCCAGCCTTGATGTTATTGGTTGGCCTCATGAACTCACCTGCTCTAATGGCTTTCGAGCAATCCAAGTACTTGCTCTATATGTCGACTGCAAAAGACTGTCAGGATCATGAATATACGGTGCATGGACACCAGTCTCGTGCCGCTCAACAACAAATCCCATCTTCTCCAACAGTGCAATAACTTCGTCGTCAGCCAGCTCAAAACTTCCTGGGTCAGCGATGCCCGATGAACTCTTTGGGTCATGCTCCGCTTCCCCGTCTTGTCCATGAGTACCAGGCGCATTGTTCTCAAAATGCCACAATAAGGGCCCCACGTTGATGAGAACACCCCCAGGCCGAAGACAGTGCCGTATGACTTCCAGGTACCGAATCAGATTCGGTGCTGTGTCGAGGAAGAAGACACTTGCCACAGCATCGTACTGTGCTTCATGGTCTTCGTTAGAATAGAGGCAGAGAAAGTCGGCGGCGCACATGGACATTTCTCCAACATTAGGTGTGGCAGCTAGAACGGAGGCTGGATGGATGTCCGGAACGCGATAGCTTCTGAGGTGGTTCGCTCGGGTGAGGTGATTGGAGAAACTGTGAACCCAGGGGTAAATAGTATGGTGTTCGGCCGCAGGACAATAGTTTAGAATGTATGATGAGGCGAGGAGTTGATGATAGGAGATCTCGTTGCCTTCAGCGGTATATCCATTGGCAACCAGATCAAATACCAATCTTCCTAGACCTGCGCCTGGTACCAATACACTTAGAGGATATCTATCCGGATATCTCTCCTTTTCCGCCTCAAGAGCTTTCATGATGGGACCATAGCTAGCTTCTCTCTCTGCAGCTCCCGCCTCGGTCCAGTCTCTGTAGAACTGACGAATAGTACTCCTTGCTTTGTCAACATCAGAGTGCTTGGCGACGCCGGCCCATTCTTGAGGCATCTTGGGTTCAGGGTCTTCGGGTTCTGTCGTCATCATTCGAAATGACTGTAGGCCAACACGGGCAATGGTACGAGCCAGCTCCGCATTCTCATCGATTGCATCATCAGTCTTCTCAAGCGTGTCTAGGAAGTTGAACGGAGGTGCAGCCAAGAGTTTCCATTGTTCTTGAGGAAGAGCATAAAAGGCTTGACGACGGAGGTGTGTGACGTTGAAGTGAGATACTTTTGCGTATTGGCTGTTGAACGTTCAGTATGAGTAACAGTACCCTTGAGTCGGATTGTAGATAGGGTTGAACAGATACTGAAGGTCCTATAAGGTTTGCCAACAGAGCGAGAGGAGGATGATCCGACTCAAGTGAGTTTCTTGGGATAACTCACAAGAATGAATCCAAGGCGCTGAATATAACCCGAACCTCTTCAGGGTCTTCAGCATTGTCCTCTACTCCAGCCCATGCACTGTCGTCGGGGACAATTTCGATGTAGTGGCCATCTTCAGATCCGGCCATACCGTATGGCTTAGAAGTGGATTTTGATATGCTGCGTTTAAGTAAGGGTCATGGAGGGGTAGAGAGGATTTTTTGGTAATATAGCACAAGGGTCAAATTCTTTGGTTATTTCATAAGTCCTGCCCTTAGAAGTGATTTGGTGAGCTCGACAAGTAGCGAAAGAGTGCGAAAAAATTGATGAAAAGATCAGAATGGACTCATGCCGCTCACTTTCTACAAGGTACTAAGGTTGACAATGATTTATGCGGGCCTGCTCCGAATGAGTTTGCGTGGGGTTGAGGAGATCATGTGATTACGGATTTGAGCAAACCGACGACTTGAATAAAGCATCATCAAAGAGAAATAACATCTTGTTAGCTTACTACTTACCGTCTTATAGTTGTTCAGCTGTTAGTAAGTATAATCTAGGCATTGTTGTTTTGCTCGCAAATATAGTAACCTCTTCAGTTGCGTCAGACGCCCAGACGGATTTCTACTTCACCTAACAGCACACACCCACCAAAGCCTCTCACTCGCCGTCTTGGGATCAAGAGATTTCTGACACAACAAAAAAATAACGTGATACTTCCTCATAAGACACATCATGGCTACAGACGTAATCGAGCTCTCTGTACCCCTCCCCCGCTCTCTAGACACGCGCATCTACCTCCGCCTTTCCACCAAAGCAAAGTCCATTGTGATATTCCTCACAACCGCGACACAGGATGAGCTCGCCACTCCTGTCCGCATGGGTTCTTTTGTCTACGCTCTGCCCAACGTGAGTACGGCCCGTTTCTGTTCCGGTAATACTTTGCTGACCTTCATAGCGGCTTGACCAGGCACAGCCATTATCTACCACGCTCTATTCTTCAGAGGCATCAGTGGAGTTTACAACACGCTTGGCCAAGCTTTTAGCTCGGAAATCACAGCTCCCGGTGTACGTCACTAACTCGATTAGTTTTGCTAATGCGGGTATGGGAGGCACGGTGGAAGAGGAGATGGAGGCTTTCAAGACCATTGTTCAAGTTGTGTCAGAGAGGCTACAGCTATCGGGTCCCAAGCCAACGGCGGCCTGATAGGATAAGGATACCTTACCTGCAACCAGGTCAAGGAATACGAAGTTTCAAGACTTGAGAATGACAATCTTGGGGGAAGAAGAGCTACGGACTTGCATCACCCACCACCTTAGCCTCTCCGTCAATACCTGATATCTATCCTAGAAACTCTCACCGACAGAACCGGAACCACTCAGAACTATGGTGCACAGCTTCGTTCACGTCACCGAGTAACATAGCTGTCAAGAGAGTCCTGGGAGAATTACGGCATCGACCACAAACAATCCCGGATGAATCCGCAGTGGCACACAGAGGCAGACGGCTTGTAGCAAATGTTTGTCACCAGGCGGGATTGCGCGTGTAACATCATAAGACCCAATCCTTATTCTTGTGCTGGGGAGGCTTATTATCGTTGTGCCTTTTTAATAGATATTACACCGAAGAGAAACAATGAAGGGTCTGTGAGTACACGAGCTAACTATCTCGCCTCCATGACCACGGCTTCCATTACTTCAGGCCTTTGTATTCCTAAAGTGCTTCGACAAGGCGATCGGACCTCACCATGTTTCTCGGGCACAAACCAGTGGCAGACTGCTTTATTGCAATAGCGACTGGCCAGGAAATAGTGTCGCACAAGTAATACACGAGGTTCAGGCTGGTGCAACACCAAGCTGCGCGGCACTTACGACGAGACTGATCCCGCAGTGACGCTTTGGTGAAACTAGACTATACTCTGGATAGTTTATCGGTTCATATCCACGGGAGACTGCCTAGGCAAGAAACCAGCTGAACATGGATGTTGGTCTAGATATGTTATTTGAGTTTCTAGAGTTGCAAATATGGCCTGAGTTTGAACACTGTATTACGGGTTGCTCAAGGCCGTTAGAAGCTGTCTCAGGCAGGGCCGCGGCCCGTTGCAGCCGTTAATATGAATGGATGATTCAGAGACCATATCGATATTGTTGAAATGGTTGGATAACGGATTCATACAAGCGGCTACCTATTTCATCTCGTCGACTCTTCTAACCAGCCCCCGGGGTGCAAGAAGACTTCTGACGTTAAATTGAGTCGCTAAAAATACCCAGTCTAAGATCCTCTGGATCTATACTAAATTATGCTAGGTTTACCTAAGGCTTTTTGTCACTTAGGTCAGAGAAGTCCTAAGTTTTGTTGCATCCCCTTGCCAGCCACGCACGAGAGGAGATGAACGAACGATATATAAGATGACAACATTTCTTGCTTGCTAGCTTGCTCTAAAATAAAATAGAACCCAACAGTTTATTCTAGCTCCGGCGATCCCCGCAGCAAAGAAAAAGAGCCTGCTAGCCTGCCTTGCATCTTCTTCAGTGACAAATTTTCTCGGTTTCTGCGGACGGGTTATCGTTATCGCACCCCGCGCCACTAGAATCCCGGATTGGCACGGCCTTATTGGGTGTTTCAGGCTATTTTACAGTGCGTCTGATACGTGACATCTCGCCATCGCTAGTCTCAAAAGGGCAATTTCTTGGTTGAATGCCCTTGACCTTGAGCCTCCGCTCTCTCCTCGAAACTACAGTACCTACACCAAAATCTTCGTCCCCTACTCTTGGTGGGCAGCTGAGCTTCTTCAACTCTAACTCGAGAGATCTGCATCAACCTCTCTCCCTCGATTGTCTATTTCTTAGCAGCAGCGTCTGAAGACGCACAGCGTCCTTCCAATCCTTTTCTTTGATATTACCATCAGGACCGCGATAAGCAATCCCAAGGAACAAAGGCGAGGCTGCTAGGCGTCTCAGTAAGAAACCAGGTGAGTAGACTTGTGTTGACTTGAGCTTTGCAGTGTGGCCCCACGGTGTTGCACATCCCTGTATCGGAGGGGCACATTCGCTTCTCGCCCACTGCCATCCCATACGACGACGGACGGATACTCTATCCCACTACCTATACAAGGAAGAGTCCACCGCTGGTCTCTCGTCTCCCGTCTCCGTCTCCGTCTCTCCCCTCTCCCAGATTCCTTCATCATTGTCATCTCTATCTTGCCTTGGCTCAAGGTTTGCGCATTGCTAACTGTTGACGAGTAGGAGCTGTGGAGCTAAGCTCATGTGAAAGTCGTTCACAAAGTTTCCATCTCGCTTCTGCGCCCCTCTTCTCTACATCCGCCTTCTGCGACGTTCAGAGACGTTGTCAACACCACCGCAGCCATGTCCTCCTGGGAGCCCGCCCCCGATTCGCTGCAGCAGCTTGCTGCTTGCCTCAAAGACTCCCTCAGTGGTTTCGACAAGAGTGCTCAGAAGCAGGCTGACCTGGTAAGACTTTGCTTGTCCATCGCAATCCATGCGCCGCCCCTCAGCTAATCATTCTTTGCAGATGCTTCAGCAAGCCAAGAACTCCCCCGACATCAATAACTATCTCGCATATCTCTTCTCAAGCTCTTCACCTCCCAATGGCCTTCAATTTTCGGAGCAAGATTTCCACCTCGTGCGCTCCGCCGCTGGCATCATGCTCAAGAATAATGTCCGAAGCGAATGGAAGTCCATCCCCGAATCCAACCTCCAGCTCATCAAGCTCGCTGTCCCCATGTGCCTGCAAGACAAGAACTCGCAGATTCGCAACTTTGCTGGAAATATTGCTACCGAAATTGTTCGCCGTGGCGGGTTGCTCAGCTGGCCGGAGCTACTTCCTCAGCTTCTCGACTTGGTCGGTAACACATCCGGTCAAACTTCCAATGAGGCGCAGGAGGGTGCTATGTCTGCTCTAGCCAAGATTTGCGAGGACAACTTCCGTCAATTGACCAAGGAAGTCAATGGCCAGCGACCCCTCAACTATGTCCTTCCCCATTTTATCGCGGCCACCAAGAGCCCTCTGGCCAAGGTCAGGGCTGGTGCGCTTACTGCCATCAATGTCTTCACACCTCGAGAATCACAGGCCATGCTTAACTCCATCGATGACCTCCTCCAGCATCTTTTTATCCTGGCCAGCGATGACAATGTCGATGTTCGACGACAAGTGTGCCGTGCCTTTGTTCACCTAGTTGAGACGCGACCCGACAAGCTCCAGCCGCACATCAGTGGCCTCGTCGACTATATAATATCCCAGCAGAAAGGCGACGACGAGGACTTGGCCTGTGAAGCGGCCGAATTCTGGCTCGCCGTGGGAGAACATGACAATCTGTGGAGGGCATTGGAGCCGTACATCAATAAGATTATTCCGGTCCTTCTCGAGTGCATGGTTTACAGTGGAGAGGACATTGCCCTCCTTGGAGGTGCTTCAGATGACGAGGAGGAGGAGGATCGTGAAGAGGATATCCGCCCTGCATTTGCCAAGAAGGCCCTTGCACGAAAGGCCAACGGTGAGGTCAGCGAGTCCGCAGATCAAGCCAAGAATGGAAACGGCTTCGAGAAGCTCGGTGGAATGGACGACGATACCGAGGAGGGAGAAATCGATGACTACGACGACGGTGATGACGCCAACCCTGACGAGCGATGGACCATCCGC
The DNA here is from genome assembly GCF_013396075.1 of Fusarium subglutinans. Taxonomy (NCBI): domain Eukaryota; kingdom Fungi; phylum Ascomycota; class Sordariomycetes; order Hypocreales; family Nectriaceae; genus Fusarium; species Fusarium subglutinans. The sequence continues at coordinate 52,265 of NW_023502234.1, forward strand.
AAGTGCTCCGCCGCCGCTCTCGATGTTTTCGCCCGCGACTTCCAATCTCCTGTTTTCGAGGCCATCTTCCCCTATCTGTCACAGCATCTGAAGCACGACGAGTGGCCTCAGCGAGAAGCTGCTGTTCTCGCCTTGGGTGCCGTTGCTGACGGATGCATGGACGTTGTTGTCCCTCACTTGCCTGAGCTTGTGCCTTACCTCATCTCTCTTCTCGAGGACGAGGAGCCTGTTGTGAGACAGATCACCTGCTGGACCCTTGGTCGATATTCGTCATGGGCTGCCAATCTGGAGGATCTAGAAAAGGATCAGTTCTTTCTCCCTTTGATGGATGGTATCCTCCGCCACATGTTGGATAAGAACAAGAAAGTACAAGAAGCTGCTGCATCGGCATTCGCCAACCTCGAGGAGAAGGCAGGTAAGATCCTTGAACCTTACTGTGGTCCAATTATCCAGCAATTCGTCCATTGTTTTGCCAAGTACAAGGATCGCAACATGTACATTCTTTACGACTGCGTGCAGACTCTGGCGGAGCATATTGGACCTTCCATGGCCGCACCAGAACTGTCTGGCAAGCTGATGCCTGCCTTGATCGACCGATACCACCGTGTATCGGATCAGTCACGGGAGCTGTTCCCTCTGCTAGAGTGCCTCTCTTATGTGGCGATGGCACTCGGTGATGCGTTCGCTCCCTATGCTGAACCTATCTTCCTTCGATGCGTCAACATCATTCACGTCAATCTCGAGCAGACTTTGGCCGCTGCTGGCAACCCCATAGTTGACCAGCCTGACAAGGATTTCCTGGTAACTAGTCTGGATCTTCTTAGTGCAATCGTTCAAGCTCTCAACGACGACAAGTCGGCTGCGTTGGTCAAGAGCTCCCAGCAGTCCTTCTTTGAGCTCCTCAGCTTCTGTATGGAGGACCCCAGTGACGAAGTTCGACAATCTGCCTATGCACTGTTGGGAGATTGCGCTAGATACGTCTATCCTCTACTACAGCCCTACCTTGGTACAATTATCCCCATCTTGCTGAAGCAGCTTGATATGGACAGCGTCCTCGATGAGGATATGGACAGTGGGTTTGGTGTCGTTAACAATGCTTGCTGGTCAGTTGGTGAAATCTCAATGCAACACAAGGAGCACATGGGTCCATGGGTTCGAGAGCTTCTGCAGCGCTTTGTTGAAATCATGACCAACCCTCGTGTCCCTAAAGCACTGAACGAAAATGCTGCCATGGCTTTGGGACGCCTCGGCCTCGAGAACTCGGAACAGCTTGGACCCCATCTTTCAACTTTTGCAGAGGAATGGATCAGCATCATGAACGAGGTGGATGCAACTGAAGAGAAGGCGACAGCTTTCAAGGGGTTTTCCATGATCGTTGGACGAAACCCCCAGGCCATGGAGAAGGAGTTACTCAACTATTTCACGGCCATTGCCCGTTATCGTGACATTGACTTGAAGAGCCCAGTTAGGCAGGAGTTGCATGATGTCTTCCAGAAGGTCAGTGCCTATTGCATTGCAGTTGTTTTTTTGTTTGGTTTTGTTTTTCCCCACACAAGCTAACGTTTCTCAGGTCATCGATATCTACAAGCAAATAATTCCCGAGTTTAGCAACTTTGTTGGCCAGATGCAGCAACGAGACCGACAAAATTTGGAGTCGCATTACACTCTGTAGTATGGGATGGTGACTGATCTCGGCCTTCTTATTTCTTGAAGGAATGACTCAAGGGCGGCAGTGGGAGTGGTTCGACGTTATTACATAGTTATAGATAGCACTGATTCTTTTATCGCAGTAGATAGCATGGTACGGGTTGCATGGCGAAGTTCAAGGGGGTTTATGAAAAGTCTTGGAGCCATTTTGATTGATGTTGAATGATGGTATGAACTGACAAGGGTCGCAGTGCGACATTGGGAGGAGGACGAGATACCTGATGGAAGCTGGAAGCTGGAAGCTGGAGCTGGGAAATGGGACTGGGAGAATGGCAACATGTTATGCCACAAGTAGATAGAAGTACTCGGATTCATGGGAGGAGTTGATGGGCATTTATGGGGTCCGAGTTAGATAGATAGGCCACTTTATTACGCTGCTGTAAGCTGGAGCAATGTCTCTCAAGTGTGGAAGATCACCAAATGGAAAAATAGTATCACTGTGGTAGTTGAACCCCAAAGTTGTTCTGTGACCATCCTGTCACACTACAACGTTAGGCACCTAATCAAATTCAAACATCGATGATGGTGCTTTGCATCCATTGGACTAAAGCACTTACAACTTATTGGCAATTTGTGAATTGCCTCTTTAAAAAAAAAACAATGATGCTGTAGGGTAGCCATTGTCAACCACGACTAAACAAGGAGAGAAATATTTCAGTATCAGTTCCACGCTACGGCATAAGAAACGTTGCACCATCTCTCATATCAAGCGTATGAGCATCGTCTTGTGTTGATTAATGAGTCGTGAGAACTGCCTGTCGAGGCCGTGGGCAGCAAAGACCAAGTACTGACTCTGTAGCCGTCTCATGTGCACTTCAGGCCGTGCAAACAGCGACATTCCGCCTCTGAGCAAATTACAAAAGAGTCATTACAATTAGCTCTCGGTAGTGAGCAGGCCGGGCTCTGGTATTGGCTTTCAGCGTCTATCTATGCGGTGATAGTACTGGTGTAACCAGCAATGACAAGTTGGACACTCACAATTTGCCAAGACCGCGGAGTCTCCATCGATGCCATAATATAATGCCCAATGCCCTTTGACTCGCGTAGCCACTTAGCAACGATCATCCATTGAACTCCTGAAGTTGTCGTGAGGAGGTACATAGTTGACTGCCGGGTTTTCGCATGTATGCATCAACACTAGGAAAACACGGAAGATCGCCCCTGTTCTAGTTTCCGCTTTCAGACTTAGAGTTTCTAGAAACCAGCTCTTGCAAGACTTGATTCGATGAAAAGGTGTTGGGAGAGGTGCTTTGACATTCCCAAACCTAACCCAGGCCAGAACTCGCTAGCTACGCGAGTCGGTACTAAGAGCCGAACAGTTTGGACGATCTTTTAGTCTGCCAGTCTATCAATAGTCTCGAGATATGTAATAGTCTCTGTATAGACGAAATACTTGCCCGGGAGGGTAAGTACACAGACGTTGCGGATACGCTGGGGAAATTGAAGCTCAATAGCGGAGACAAAAGGCCCAAACTCTTGGCCGCATCATTCAGAAGAGACCAACTGTGTACCGAGGAGAACTAGACAGAAGCTAGCTACTAAGATAGATAGTCATGAACTTGACAACATGGCCTGTTGAGTGAAAACAATTTCACACACAAAATGAATCAATTGGTACGTCAATCGAACTCCAGCCATGACTCGCGTAGCATGCATAAACACCAACGATCTGAAATTGGTGAGATGCTCGTAAGAGACGTCTAGACGTCGGCGAATCTTTGACTGATGATCGTCAGTGACAGGAGGAGGTATAGAAACACTGCCCATGCCATGCCCTTTTCGATTCGTGGCCGCAGGGAGAGCAAAGTCTCTCGGTCGAGAACAGGTGTTTGGTCTTTTGCCTCAACTTGGACAAGTAACTAGAAGCTAAATTTATCTTGGTGGCTTGCTTTCTTCTGGTAAGCTTCTGTAGCTCAGATGCATCGACCCGTCTGGACACAGAATATAGCCGTCACCGCTGGCATCGGGAACTATCCGTATGATTCCGTCCAGTGATATCGTCGTACTGATATGATGTGGGTAATGGAGACAATATACATACATACAGTATGCTCGGCAACCGGAGCAGGCTCACCGGACGGACCCTGCATGGTTCACGGTTAAGGCCAAGGTCCTTGTGAGGCTCGCGATATCCAATAATCCGAGCCAGAAATCAACGTCTAGCTCAACGTCATTCCTGCTCGCTCACTGGCGTGTCGTAGACAAATAAATACATACCTATGCCATGGTAAACCACCAGGCAGGGCCAAGTCTTGTGATTCTGTTCTGTTCTACTATGGGCCTGCCATAACTGACTGTACGGAGTAACATATGTACTGCATCTCCCCAACCCAACCCAAGCCAAGCCAAGTCGAACCAAGCCATAACAGGAGAGTAAATGAGAGGGCAACTCACCCAGTGAAACCACCACCAGAACCAGAACCAGAACCAGAACCAGAACTGAACCAGAGGCTCTGGTGCTGCTGTTCTGCTGTGCCGTTTAAGCTTTGGCACTAGATGCGTCGGTCTTGATTGGAAGAGCTGCCCACACCGTGTCATAGTCCCCTGCCCGTGTCGCCATTAATAGCTCAGCCTCGCACTACTACCCCTGTCTTATGCATGGCATGGTCCGCCCCGGGTCTCCTCCATTTTCCCCATTTCGACGCCCTTTTCGACCAAAGAACCCTGTCAGTTTATTCCCTAGCCTATTCGGCAACCCTGTCCGACGCTGTGAGCCATGGCCTGGTCTAGAACAACAAATGCATTTTTGGACATCGTCATTTCAACATTCGAGTGGTTGGGTCATCAACAGGCAAAAACCGACTCGTGGGAAACAAGGAAAAGGACCCTGCGAGGCTGTTGGTGACATGCTCTCCACGCTCCGTGCTTTTGAGAAGAGCCCGCAGATCCAACTCCAACTCCAACTCCAACTCCGACTCCGACTCCGACTCCGACTCTGGCAGCAAAACCCAACCAAGCCCGACAGGCTGTTGTGGGCCATCTCCAGCGCCCGAATGGGTTTCCGGCTACAACAGTGACATTCGCGCAATCAGTCGTTGCCGATGAAACTTGGCCCATGGCCTCGGGCTTGGCTCCTTGCTAGTGGCAGAGATTGAAGGACTGGAATAAAACATCGGAACCTCCTGGTCAGGCGCCGTCGTGTGCGTGCCATGTGGTCTCGAGCCCGCACCACTCACTAGCTTCGCCCTGATATGATGGCCTCACTCCTCAGTACCTAGCCGAGTCAGCAACGAGATCTTCAAATGATACGTTACTGTTAGCCGTCAAAAGACCCTGAGAGCTGAGGCCCAGCCATCTATGTCATTCTTGTTTGACCCTGCGTCCATATTCTGCCACAGGCGTTGCTTCTTTTTCACGGCTCTGATCCCGCGGCGCGGGTGTGCCGGCGCCCCTACTCAGATTCGCATACCTAGCTTACTCAAGGGATCAGCCTCTTTCAACTTCGTCCTTTTCGTCTATTGGCGCGCAAGTGAACTACCCCATAGATAGCCTTCATAGATTGTGTACCGTTGGGCGTTGATGTTCATCACCATACAATCTGATACAAATCAAACATGTTGCTGTCTAGAATTTCTCCTTTTCACTCCTCTGTATAGCGCCGGTCTTTTCCGACTTCAAACTGTGATCGGCAGTCTGAAGTTTTGGCTATTCAACTTTAGAGGGGCATCAGATCATCATTAGTACTTTGTAGTTGGGTCATACATACACTGGTAGTTGTGAAATGGTCCACGCCCTTGCCTCGGGGCCCACGTTGTTGTATCATTCTCAAGTCAACAGGTCAGGCTAGGAAGCAGCTTCAATGGGGTAGGTCATGGGACATCCTAAGAAGTGATGTTGATCTGCGATACTCACAGCCCGAGAGGGCCTCAACAGCATCGGCTTTCAGTGATCGTCTCGTCTAAGTATACTGAACGCGCAATCGAGTCTGAAGTATACAAACTTGATGCTACGAATCCGAGTTCCCGCATATCACACCGGAGACTTCAGACTGTGATACTAGAGTCAATGTGTTACAGGCTCAAAGTGCGGTCAACCCAAACCGCCATTTAAAGCACCGGGTCATTCGTACACAGGCTGTGGTAATTGCGAGACTGATGAGCATGTCTCGGGTGTATGTCCCATATCTTATCATCGAAGCAAGAGCTGAGAACATACCAATCAATTGTTGGAAGTGGTAACTCGAACAAAACATAGACATCAGAATAGATTTCACTTCTTGGGAGTATGAGATCGAAAAGTGGGTTTGACATCAGAAGACTGCGGTTCAACAGCCGCTCCTCTCCATAAGATAGGACCGGGAACGACATTCTATTATTATCGTGCGGCATATCTTGCGGCACGAGCCTTGTGGCCATGCCTCAACGAATCAGAAGCATGCTTTGCATGGCTGTTGTGACCAAAGGCAGTGGACTTGTAAACGACCAGCTGCCGAGGATAAGATCTTCTTTGGCTCCTAGCAAAGGCCAATTTCTAACTCTGGTCAGGGGAGTATCGGCAATGGGGTGAGGTGTCTGGGCCCGTTGTAATGCTCACTCTTTGAGATGTTGATCAATTCTGAATGCCCGAAGCTGTCACATTCTCGCAGACCTGCGGATCCATGTGGGGACTGTTGGCATTGACCCAATTTGTCCCGTTGAGGTAAATCGAGAGTGCCGCGGCTTTGACCGGGTCGTGATGGTACGAACTTCCGTGAGCGGACTGCGAGCTGAGGCACAAGACATTGATTGTGAAATAGATATATATGAATCCTGTTCCTGAGGCTATTGACAGTCTTCGAGGTGAAGTCGTGAAGTGATAACAGCTAATATGGATCTTTCCTCTTGCCTCTGCACTGATAAAGTAACCAGGCCGGGCATGGATCCCACAGGGATCGTCGGACTGCATGCATCTCGATCTTCCGTGCCTCCCAGCTATACGGAACATGCTTCATTAGCGCCTTTTTGAAGAGGCTAAAAGGGTGGTGCGATGCACAAAGGTTCAGCTTTCAGGAACACCAAGCTCTCCACGGTGATCACCTCACCGCTTTCGCTGTCTATTTCTCACAGTGCAGCCTTAGCTGGAATGTTTGCGACACCCAGAAATCTCGCATCGGTCTTCTCAAATCGCCCTGCAGCTTTCTATAACGGGATATGAGGTCATTCCGTGCGCTAGGGAAAAAAGTTATGGTGTGTCAGTTGTGATTGCTTAAGAATCCTTGTTCGCCTATCTCACCCTCAATCAATTGAAATAGCGAACACAAGTGGCATTCCTTCGTTCCACGGCGGACAATTGGTGACAGATCTGAAACCTACAGCTTGAATGGCACAAAACAGCGCGTACCTACGTTTCTTGTCGAGTCAGGGCTCGTCTATTTTGAGAAGCGACCAACCTCCCTTCAAACCTCAGCCAGACCAGATTCGGTAATGACATCGCGGCCAGGAGGAAGATGAGAGGCATACGCCTATGATGATCTTGATTGTTCAGTGACAGGGGATAGCCTGTGAAGGACTGGAGCAACAGCCAAGGCCAGGGCACGCCATGAAGTTGTTGATCCCTCCCTGTCGTGAACATGTCCAGAAGCGACCATTGCAGACATAGTACGGAGTACGGAGTATGGTAATTAATAATGAGGCTAGTTTGATGGTTTGGAGCGGAAAGCTGTTTAGTCAATGCTTGATGGACTTTTTGAAATGCCCTGTCATTCATGGGTCGAGTTTCCCAGGGGAAATCCCATTTCGGGACACGAGGTTTGTGTTTTTGGCCAAACAGAAGCTCCAACGACCTTCATTGTTGAGCCAGATCTGAACCAGGGCAGGGGACCCTGGCACACCCTGACCTCTTAGTCTGTGGAGCTAGAGTAGGTTGCCTACCTGCCTACCTCCTACCTCAAAGTATTTAGTGATGGCCCCTAATAACATACTGATGGTACACTGAAAACACAAAGCTGATGCAGAATGCGGGACTCACAAGAAAGGAGTTCCGTACTCCCAAATTTATGATATCTGTGGCATGTTAGGTAGCAAGGGAAACCACCGCTTGTACTAGATCTTCCATCTCGGGGGACAATATGCGGCTTAGAATGTTGTTCCACGGGCGCTATTATATAAAAAAGGCCACACTGAACCCCGCCAGGAGGGCAAGAGAGTCGTCGGAACGACAGGGTCATTGTAAAAGAGGGGATATCCATAAGACGGAGTGAAAACCACTCGGTCCATGACCTCATAGCGCTCTGCTAGCCCTAAAATCTGGGGACAACCACGGACGAAAACTAGTGGTTTATTTCAAGTCGCCATTGAAACTGTCGTCTGGTTGAATTGCGCAGCCAATGGTAGATTGCGCTGGCAAGACTTTCGGCCGAGATGGGGACTGGTGGACAGATTTGCAATTCATCGGCCGAAGTCAGTAAAGGCCTCTGTTTCAGCTGTGGAACCAAAAGGCGGAGGACCAGACCTAGAAGAAGAAGGGAGCTGATAAGCAGCTAGAACCGTGCCCGACCAAGAAAGATGCGCACGGGTAGAGTGACGCTGAGCCTCGTCAAGGAAAGGTAACGGTACTCTGTCTACTGTCCAGAGAATGAAAGTAGTTTTCAACTTGTTCCACCGCTTGGGGCGGGGCTTGAGTTCCCCGAATTCAGGTGGGGGAGGGGGAGTGGGAATGTTGTGGTTTGCTCTCAGAACAAGATAGTACTTGGCGGAACTTCCTAGACCATTGACAAACAATATTCGAATTTCTGTACACAACCGCGGCATGGCAACAGAGGACCAAGACCGGAGCAAATGCTGCTTAGGGTGCTTGCTTGCTTACTTTGCTTTGCTTTGCTTGGGACTGAAGCTGAGCCCGAGCGTGAGGTATGTGTGACTTCGGGAAGTAGCAATGTCGGACGAAGCCAATCGTGGCGTGGCTTGAAAGTTGGTGCCAGGACCTGTCGATCATTTTATTGCCGTAAGTGTAATAATTATCCCGCATGCTGTTCTGCGATGTTTTGTTTTGGGCCATGCTCAATTTGGGACAAAGTCTCGGGGTCTTGTCTGTTTTGATTGACGACGAAGAGCTGCTCCCCTGATGATCTGATACGCTGATCTGATGTGCTCATGAACTTTTTTTGCAGGGTGAAAGAGGGGTGAGCTAAGTGGCTGGAAGAAAAGCGAAATGATGCAGATTTTTGTTGGTGATGATGATGATGCGACGACACTGCTTCAAGAGAAGAGGGGAAGGTGGTGGGCAACAAGCAACTTCCCCGAGGCACCTCATCCTGAAGATTGGTACCACTTCTTGTCTCTTTTTTATCGCCAGCGCCGTGCAAGGTGCATGAACCGATTGGGTTTTCAGAGTACAAGGCGCTCCTGCACAAGCAATTGCCGTAATTGTACTCCGTACTTTGTTGGAAATGCCAAGGGCAATAGACTTAGTAGCTTGTTGGTGAATGTAAGTGTGAATGTTTCTATCAAGTGGTACAATCTCATGCAGCCCAGTCCAGGCACTGAGTGAATGAGTGACTATGAGCTGACCGGTAGGGCCCCTCTATGCACATGAACTAAAAGGCCTCAAATCTAAAATGGCTTTCGGTCAGACGGATGTCCACCATGTTTTTGTGACTGTGACTGTGATTATGGCCATGACCCTGATTGTAACTATGAGATATTGCCTCTGTTCAATGTCTCATTCTAATTCTTCCGCGGTGCCATTCCGCAGTGCAACGCAACTCTGGAATGGGTTACCAGGCTAGACGTCGATTGCTTCTAGAAGCCCCTTGCGCCGAGGGCGGCCTGAAAACTACCGAGCAGACATCCATGGTCTCCATTTGACCTTTCCTTATCAAGTACTTACAGCCACAGCCTTTTGTCTCATAAACAACTCATAGTGAGGCGCCCGCACGAAACTCAATAATGATCTGCAGCCGCTAACTGGTGTAACACTGAACTGCAAGCCAAAGGACTTTTCAAGTCATTTTCAGCTAGATAGACACATGCAAGTCATGCATTGATGAGTTGTTGAATATATTCAAGACCGGGGATGCCAATGACAAGCAACGAAATGACATGACCGCTAATTGCATCGGAGAGAGATCCAAGGTTGGTCGTCAAATTACCCACTTGTCCATCAGATGGTGAGAAGTCTCTTGTGACTGACGGTGGGGGAGACTGTCATGCTTTCTTCCAAACCATTCATGATTACTCCGTACCGAGGCACTTATTGATGATGGATCACATTCATCCATACAAGTCGTTGCCCTCTGGAACACAGCCGCAAACTTCCCATTCGCAATTTAGATAGGGTTGGCATTAATCAATCTGAAGCACGGGTGGACCCTTTGCAAGGAATTACCAACTAGGGGAATAACGACCGATTCTTGGGAGGTTACTTTGAAGAAAAGACCCTTGAACCATGCACCTGAGAGTTCTTTAACCAAAGTTCTTACCCACGCTAAGTTCCCAGCATCTTGGTGCTCTATTTTGACAGGGAGTTCATCCTCGCCAACCTTCGATATGTCACTGTCCTTATAGCATTGCAAACCACGCGGGACGTTTCCCGATTAGGCAGTTTTTGCTTGTCATATTCTTAGTACCCATTTTCTCTGTCTATCATCAGTAGAGGCTTCGCTGGAGTCCCTGAGACAAGTCTCACAACCCTAGTGCTATACTAGATATCTCAGGGACGATCTGGTTATTTACCAAGTGGATAATACTCTTGGGTGTTAGCATTTGTCACTTCATGTTCGGCCAAGTTTGACTTTCTGTCATCTGAAGTTTGAGTTCCATCATGGTAAGTTCCGGACTTTTCCTTTACAAAAGTCAAGGGCAAGCTACTAGCCTTACAAGGTCGGTTCTCATTTCCTATTCGTGCACTTGGCTTGTCAGATGTCTATGTAACCGTGAATCGCCTCTGATTCGCACGCAATAGGTGACTTAAACGTGGTTACTACGGTAGTCTACTTTTGGAAGACACCCAGGCATCATGTGATCAGTCATCTTCTCCTCCAATCTTTCTGTTGACCCTATCCTTGTCCCGCGCAGGGGTTGTGGCATAGTCGAGAGGTTGACGGACAAGGGGCCGATGCTAAAAGAATGTCGTTCTCAAACTATCGTCAAGTCCCGAACTTGAACTACAAAAGCACCACTTGGCCATGAAGCGGATGCTACACTGCCCACAGAGCCGGAGAAATACTTCCTTGACAAAAACAGGGACCAGGCGATGAATAAAAGCTGGGGCTAGAACGAATAGGGCCATGCTCAAGATAAGTAAACCCGTCATATAATCGGGCGACGTACTACCCCGAATTGCCGTTTGTGGATCTTTTACTCCGTACTGTGAAAGAAGTTTCAGAGCACTGATACTATGGCTAGAAATAGCTTCATTGTGCGGTCAGGAAAGATTGTTTTCTCTAGTTATACAAAGCCTGGTCGCACTCGGTGTCTTGAGCTAAACCTTTGGTCGTTATCCTTGCGGCGCAAGATTCCACCATGAATCTGTCATACGTTTCTCGACAGCCTGTGAAAGGCCCAAGTCTGTGGTTGAGCGTTACACCAGAGCAAGAAGCCCGAATACGCGAGCACCCTACGATCTACAGCATACCCGAAGTAATCCCGCACAGGAGCGTTGGGAGCGGGAGGATCATGTCTGTCAATAAGCATGCCATGTCATACCGTAACTTTCCAGCTCGTCTGCCTGCTACAAAAGTACGTATGTACGGAATGATAGAAGGATGTACTTGGGTGACAAAAATAGCGAGCATGAGAGATGCTGACGGAGAGTTGTGTAAGACGGCGTCAAGATAGGCCTAGCCAGACTGACTGCGCCTACAATTGCTACTGCTACTGCTACTACTACCGCAACATTGAGATCCTTGCCTACATGATCGTACGCAGAACGCTGACCAACGACGTCATATCTTATGTTTTCCAGCTCCGAAAAGGCACAGAGACGAGATACTCGACTCGTAGGAGCGGCCCGTGGCTCTGTTTCAGCTGCAAGATGAGATACCTAGGGCGACACGAGCCTAAGATTTGGAAACAGACGAACAAACAAATAAGGAGCGAGGCCACTGCGAAAGCATTCGTGCGGCGTTTATCTTACGGTGGGCCGTAAGTAACGTTCCAGCGTTACTCATCTACAACTATACCGTGCCCGGTTAGACTGTCACTTTTTATAGATATTCTCCATATTCTGATCTCGAGCCTCAGGGTAAAATGTGCCGTTTCTGGAGCCATGTCGCCACTGAGATGGCGCTTGTAATGCAATGCAAGGCAATTTGTTTGACCCCAGCCTGGCCGTTACCTTACTTTGAACAGGGCTTTGGATGTTTTGGGCCGGATTCAAATGGATTGGATTTGGATTTGAGATGGCTCGGTTCTCGCAGGGACCCAATATCAAAGCTTCAACTACCGGCGGCCCCGGCTTGTCCGTCTCTGGTCTATGATGCCGACGCCCCGTCCGTCTACCACCGCCTGAGAGCCCGCCCGCCATCCCAATCCCAATGTTATTTCGCCCTGTCGTAAACGCAAGAGCCAATCAACGATTCGAGCCTGGCACAGCATGAGCGAATGGAAACCAAATCCGCTACTTGAGCCAAGTTGAGCCGTAGACCGGGGTCCACGGGCACCGTAGCCCAGTCCAGACAGCCCAGCCCAGCCTAACTTTCATATCCGTTCAGTAAGGTAGTTACCAGTCCAGTGCACTGAGCAAGCCGCCAGCGGCCAACCTCTCTTTCTCTCTCTCGTTCTGTAGGGAAATTCAGTGGTTGAACCTATCAATGGCTAAAAAATCCCCCCTGGTTCTCAAGGGAGAAAACAACCTACGCGGGGCACGGACATGTAAAGTTATTTTTACTTTGTCACCTAGTGTTTTTGTCACCCTTCCTTCCCCTCGTTCGACTTTCAGTTTAGTCACCACTTACCTGTGAATTCCTTGGCGATACGTCGAGACAGGACTTCTCTCGTTTTTACTTCTTTCTTCTTCCCTTGTCTCTTTCAAGGGATCTCAGCTTCTCTTCCGGACACCGCGGAAAAGCGGAGGACGGACACTAGTCTCAACGATCTAAGACAATGGAACTCTCCCTAAACCCTTGACCCTGGGCCAGGTGCGTCATGCCCTCTGCTTGCAAGGTTGTATCTCGGCCTCAGGGAGCAAGAAAGCTTCTGACCTTGACAAAGGACATCGAAATAAACCCATCAAAGAACCACCCTGAGTTCGTGATAACTTGCTTAAACCTTTATGTCAGCTAAAGTCGAGGCTTAAGTTTTCTTGTCTCCCCTAGCTCGGCCGCCATCTTTGTGATTGAGGATGACAGAAAATTTAGGACTAAAGTCCCAAGTGACAAAACTTATCAGACTGTATTAGGATAAACTGGAGAGCCGATGTGGCTGGTTTATTTTCTTCCCCTGATGTAAAAGCATACAGTCTTTCGACACCCGATGGTGTTGTGATGAATGTCTGGTGTTTGCTGCAGCTGGATGACAAAACAGCCAACCTGTTGAGAGGTTGATGAGAGTCAAAAACTTTAGGTAACTGGGCGCTGCAGTACACCACTCTGTAGGTGCCACCGTCCGCCACTATCTCTTGTTGTTCCTGTACCTCATGTACTCACATTCGGTTGCTGTATTTGTGATTTATTATTATTGTTTTATTGCTATTATTTGCCCATTCTAGTCTGGACTGGGATTCTGCCCGCCACCACCATCTCGGCCAGACTCAACCTCATGATTTCAGGAACATTCCGCCCATGTACGAAAGGGAAGCATTGCATTGCAGTACCATCTCGGCGGTCGTGTAGAACCATGGGACGAGCACAAGCCAGCAAGGTCGCCCGGCCACCAATGAACCATCTCCAATCGCCTGCTCCCCAAAATAGCACAGCAGAAGCACCTGGTATGGATCGATGCTATCTTCAGGTATGGACCATTGATCCGTCATACCTTTACCGAACCGACGCCTAGGCTAAGCATCTCCAATTGCTGCTTCAGCACCCCTACCTACTCCGCAGTCCTCCCGCTTAGAAGGTTACCTCTGCTCCCTGACCAATCCTTACGGTACCTTGAGCCCCTCTGATCTGGCATGAAAGGGATGTGTTACTAAGGTTGATGGTCTGTGACCGACGCTTTCTCTAGAGAACCCGCAAACAGATGAATGGGTTTTTTTCGACTATGACAGATGCCCAGCCCAGGGATCTTTTGAAGAGCGGCCCTATTACTGATGAGGCTGCAGGACGCCCCCCCCCCCCTGGCCGAGCTGGGCACCGGACCACACCCCATCTCTAGCGTCTTTTTTTTTTTTTTGGTAGACCAGACCAGCACCGCACCATGGCAGGCGGCGGTGCGGATACCACAGAGTTACAGCTGTACTCGGGGTTCACGGCCAAGAAGCAGCATCCGATTCATTGGGACTCATCCATTGCTGTCCGCTGCCGTAGTCCCGGGGCCCGCACTCCACAGCCCACAATTCCCCTAGTCTGAGGCCGAGCTCGCCGCTTGTCTTGATGTTCCCTCGGCTCATTCCTGCGCTTCTGAATGGCAGGTCAAGTATCCGTAGTGTAGTCCAGTGTAGTGCGGTGTAGTTGTTGGTGAATCTGATGTTATGCGATGCTAAGCTGTTCAGGCTCAAGCACAGCAGGCAATCGGGAGACTAAGGCTGGCTGGTGGTGGGTGCCCATGGGCTGTACGCTTTTAGGACTGGTTGTGAACTGGCACTGACGCTGCCGTCTGTTAGGTTGCTGGCACCTGCATCATGGCACATGGCACGCTCTTACCTCACCTTACTCTTACAGTTTCCTGCTCTTTTCATCCATTGCAAGCAGTTCATGGTACAGTACAGTACAACACGATAGGATAAGGTAGGTACCCTTACACAGCCTTCCACCCGTTCCTTCCATCCCACTCTTACCTTACCTGTCTAGCACCTACCTTACCTTACACTCACACACACCTCACCTCTTACACCCCGGTTGCTACTCCCCTCCCCCATCTGAGCTGCTCCCGCACCGCACTTGCCTGCCCTGTGGATTAGGTCCGCTTGTATTTAACAATGCCATCGTCCCCAGCTCCTTCTCGAATCCCCTCTTGATTCCCTTTCGGTCATCTACAACAAACATCCGAATCTTTACAAGTCAACACCACGTTCGCTATCCTCCTCACCCTCCTCACCTCTCTCAACTCTCTTAGGAAGTCCTCGTCGACTCCTGTCACTCGCTTTTTATTTCACGGTGCTTTGGTTCTGGAACAACGATCCTCCTTCACGATACGCTTCTTACCTCATCTCTGGGTATTCAATCGTTTCCCATTGTATATAATCAGGAACAAACGCGAAGTGCAGAGACCAACTTTCAGATAGAGACCAAGGCTTACACCAAACCTTCTGGATTCAAACTCAATCTGCCAATAATCGACTGCCGGTTCAACTGGAAACGAAGCTTCTCAAGTGCACTTACATAGTCATCTTGGCTTTCGATTCTACAGACAGTTGATATCCTCACTTCTGCATACTCACAGTCGCTTCCAAAGCTATCACAGCTTCTCTCCAAAGGAAGGAAACCCAAATTCACCGCCATATTCGATCGCTACCACCCGTTTGGAAGACTTGGATTTAGACAACTACCGTACCACACAGCATCACTGGCCGGGGTTTTAGATATCTCTTCAACTCATCTGGCCTTGATCATCCCTGCTCCGTAGAGTCCATCGAGCATCTCAGTCATATTAGATTGTTGAAGCCCTCCGTGTATAAGTTTGAATCCTCGACTTGCACCTGAGTACATCCTCTCGACGCTCTACGCTGAATTGTTGTCTATCACGAGACCCCATTCACGAACTATCTCTAATACGGACCCCTTGGATCGATTCCTGGAAACCGATTGACTGGGTAGATCACTTACTGCCCTTGTCCTCCAACACTCGCTCTAAATCCACAAGCTTGTCTTTGTGGATCACTTCGTGTATGTCACTTGAGCCTCATTACAATCTGTGCGTGTACTTATTTACTCAACAGTTCTAAGTTGCAAATACCTCTGTAACATTTGCAAAATGGCTGGTCCCGGTGGTGGTCCTCCTCGCCGCAGTCACACCAAGTCTCGCAAGGGCTGTGATACCTGGTATGACCTATCAATCCATGATGGCTTTGCATAACACTAACAATTACTCACAGCAAGCGCCGCCATATCCGATGCGATGAAAACTTTCCCCAATGGTGAGTTGTGATTCGAAAAAGATTTCTTGTTCCCGAACTAACAGATGAAGCCGAAATTGCACCAAGCACAAGATTCGATGCCCATACAATGACGTGCAGGTTCCTGATGCTGAGCGCTCTACAACTCCCGACAAGCCAGACCTGATGTGGACACCCCAGATTGAAGCCGCCATCGTTGAATGGCAGTCGACAGGCATCTTCCCGCTCCCCAGCCTGGGAATATACCCTGCCCCAGTGCCACAACTATACTCTGTTGAAGATCTCCGTCTGATCTACCATGTTGCGACGCTATACTACCAACTCGCTACCATCGATGCTAATAATTTCACCCTTTGGACTCGCCATATTCCCACGTACGTCGAAGTAACATAACCATTAAATTGGCATATACTGACTCCGACCCTAGTCTTCTTCGAATTGGTGCCACGACACCATATGTGATGCACGCTCTGCTCGCTTTCTCTGCTATGCATATCGCTTTCCTCACCGACTGCCCTTTAGTTGGCAGCATGGCCTATGAGCACCGCGGCATTGCCCTCAAGGGGCTCCAGGAAGCCATTGGGTCTTTTTCTCGAGAGACATCAGATGCTATCCTTGCTGCCTCCCTCGTTCTTTCCTGGCAGGCCACTGACTGGTAAGTATCATGAATTCAGCATCTATTGACAGAAATTAACAGAATAATCAGGCGCAGCTGGACCCAGTTAATGCAAGGCACTTCATCGGTAAGTTGACCCGATTGTAGCAATAGAACTCTACTGACCTGGATATAGGTGATCGATGCCATGGACCCCTGGAAGCATGAGTCCCAGTTCGGAGACTTCATCGCCGAGAGCAGCACGTTCCCAACCGCCCCGCCATCTCCAGGAAAAGATCATCGACCAAGCCAGCCTCGCCCTGAGGATCTGGACGCGTACCAGCGGACGCTAGAGCAGATTCAAAAAGTCGAGGCTCACCTTAAGTACCACAAGGAAGATACTACACAGATTCAGCATCTCATTGGCTTTCTCCGAGGCTCCCGCAAGATCAGCCCTACGCTCTCCATTGCTCAGCAATTCGAGCGTCTCCAGCCTCTCCGTAAATGGCTCTTCTGGATGCCCGTGGGTTACTTGCAGAACTACCACGGCTCTCCCAACTCGCTGGTCATCATTGCTTATCTGTATACCGTGGCTCTCCTTATGGAACGGCTCTTCCCAGAGATTGGCGCCGCTTATTTTGGCAGTTTGTCTATTTCTCCCGTCGAAGAGATTGCTCGGCGACTCATGTCGATCAATGTTTCTGGTGCTGGAAGCGAGATGCAAACTCCCTTGACCCTTATGGAGTTCCCCATCGACACAGTTAGCCAGTTTCGGTCGCGTATGGGATGGATGCACCCCGAAAGAACTCCCTCTTTCCCTCAGTTCAATCCTCGCAATTTCACTATCCAGGAAGAGGTGCCCACCCATGAGTCGTATCTGTACGGAAACCCTGCTTTCAGCTACAGCACTGAGGAAATGCCCATGCTCAACGCATCCGGACCACCTTCTGCAGTGAGTCCACTGGTTTTGTCGCCGTATCCAAGCCAGCAGTACCTCAATGTTCCCTCACCGGCGTACAATGGAGCTTACAGCCCAGCATCTTCGACTTTCGAGGGCTCTGTCGCATACAGCGACACCGAGGAGTATGGATCATGGGACATGAACACTCTACAAGGCGGGCCATCCTCATCAATTCAGGACTCCCCTCAAAACTATGGCGTCGGGTTCGTTACTCCTGTCCAGGCTGTGTGGATCTAGGCTCCTCGAGACGACCACTGGCTCAATTTACACAAAGAACATTAGGGGATTGACCGTTACCACCCAGGATGAACACGACACCTGCATACCCGCCTCCAGAGGACCCGAGTCTATACATGGCTTCCATGACGAGCACCCAATCTCCATATATCAAGTCAGAGCAATTCGGCATGCTCCCCCTCCCCGAGTCTCCCGTCTCGTCGAACGCACCGCTCCCACGACATCGCCATACCTCATCCATGTCCTCTGCCCCGCACCCACCTTCTCCTCTGGCACGACCCCCTGTGATGCACCAATATGACGACAATACCCGACGTCGAGCCACCTGATACCAAGTCCGACTTCGATTCACCCTCATCTGATTTTACTGTTATGATTTAATTCGATGCTCTGCTATTTCCGAAAACGACGCAGGCGCCATGTATATCACGCTCCTTCAACACTCGCTACACCCAAACCTCTGCGTCAACGACGCTGACACTCCCTACCACTCGACTAACATGCGCATTTGGAAGTGCCGTGTTATATTCCACACTCTTTATGATACCCACTCTCAGAGGAACGACATTCCTTCATACCATGATACCCGATAGACACTCCTTTATGACGACTTATGAGATTTCGATCGGTTATAGAATTCACTCCTTACGGTTTCCGCCACAGATGGCGTAATAACCGTATCCGGAAAGCATAGCGACTGTTTTTTGTTTTTTTACTGCGCCTGGAAAAAAGTTTGGCGTTGAAGGGAGTTTTGAGTTAGCATTTGTTTGGCGCTCTAAATCGTGTTTTATTGTTTGATGCATGTATGCTTGGGATGTGCTTGCAGCGCCTGACTCTTCGCAGAGCCTGGAGCAGCGATGGAACAATACGGAACAGAAGCACAGTTGCGTGTTGGCTCGATTTTACCTGGCTCTTTTAAGAGAGGCCGTAGCTGGATATGCACGCTCGGATGAAATGAAATATGCGATGGATATCGTGTGAGGATAGACTGCTTGTTTGTTATATGTTAGCAGCTACAATCATGTTTTGGAGATGTAGGGAAGATTGATGTCTGATGGTAGTTCTTTTATGTTCGGCCCGGAGGTTAATTGATAATCTACGATGTTTACCTCATTATGCTATGTAATTGAGACGAATGTGATTGCTACACTGGAAACCGTGATAGTTGACGGCGACCAATTCCTAAGCCATATATGTATGTACCTTTCATTTTCAAGTACATGCACCAAAATAATTGACTCATTCAGCTTTTGGCCACTCCACACAACAAATCTCGATAGCAACCCAAAAATGGGATGTTCAATATGAAATATGAAAGTCAATGTATCTAGATAATTTTCTACTGCCTCCTGGTTGAGTTGGGGGATTAGAATTTCTTGTCGCCGGTTTCTTTCTGAACAGGGCCATTGGGATAGACTTGAGTCGCGAGTACCGCGGAATGAAAGGAACATTTAAGCAAATGCGTTTTACAGTCTTCGTGCCGCCATTCTGTATATCCCGTAAATTTATTTAGTCGATGCTGAAATTCAGGAGACAGTTGCTGAGCTGTATGATCTCGGCGTTAAAGCCAACATCAAAGATACCTTGTCTTGAGACACCGTACTTGAGAGCGACAGCTCATGATGGGCAAGGAAAAGAATGGTTCTTGTGCCTAGGAAATACATTATGTTATAGTGCAGTGAATTGTTCACATCAAGTAAGAAAGTAGGGAAATGATGTGTAGCATAGAGTCCTATGTTTTGCTGCTGGTACTTAATGACTGTCTGTAGCGGATCGGTGCTATCACCACCTCAACTAAACATCATGAAGCCTACCTTCGTATATGGAAGCCATTTCACACCACCTGGCTTCACGATATGGACACATGAAAAGGTTCGATAGTATAGTGGTTGGCAATTCATATCGGGACTACTTCCACTACTCTATACTCAAAGTCGCCCCTTTTATCGTGAGGCAGCGACCGAGGCCTCATCCAACATCAACGCCCTTACAGCCATCAGTGCATAAGCCACTATCCAAACATCCATGCGCTCTTCGACCAGTCCCGAATACATAGTAGCGGGCAATGTTAAGGAAAGAAGAAGCGTCAAAATGAAAAAAGGAGCGCAAATTCATCCAGGTTGTTGGTATCAATATTCCGTTCCGGCCCCCTTTCCAGGAACTCATATCCAGCTGGTTCACAACCCTGAGACCGAAGCGGATTTCCTGTCTAAAAATACAACAAAAAAAGACGACTGCCGACCGTTTGGAGGCTCTTCTACCTCGGAAACGTGCGCCTGTCAATGCTCAAAACTCCAAGGCGCCTGTGCGAAAAAACAACGATTGAAATGGATCATGTATGGGGATTGGTCCTCTCAGCTCCGGTATCATATGTCGTCGATGCTGCATCTCTTGAGCATCGTCGTTCGTCTTCGATGTCATGTTCAGACGTTCATGGATAAATGTATCAAACTTTGAATCAGCAGGCCGCATTCGAATGCCCACTCAAGCCGAAGTGCTACTGCGAGGTCTATTGGACGGCGTTGAGTTTGGTGGCGGTAAGCGGGCACTATCACTACGGTCACGACCAGCTCCCTCCCGCATAGCGTCACTGTAGCTGGGTACTGGAGGTTGGCGAGGACTTGGAGTTTGCCGTGAAGGAAGCACCGTGGCGGAAGAGTTACCTCGGCTGCGGTTCATTACACGAATAAGAGGCGTATCTTCCTCGCTGTCACTTCCATATCGACCATCTTCGCTACCTGAATGGTCGGGACTTTGGTATTCAGGAGGCGGGTTTGTCGCATCCTCGAGATGCAGATGCAGAGGATTGTGGTCGTGGGTCTCCTGCCGAGGTGCGGCATTGCTGCTAGCTTCGCCGTTCTCCTCGTTGGGTACAAAATGAGCCAAAGAAATATCGGTCGAGCTCCTAACTGGTCCGGGACTTGTAGGAGGCAGGACGCGAAAGTTACCACTACGTGTTCGTCCATGCGAAGGGTTGAGATCGTTAGATGGGTTGCGTGTGTTGTAAGAGCTTGCAGTGATGGAGTGGCTGTGTTGCCTGCCTTGAGGATAAGTATTGCCGTCCTTGGTGCCAGCTTCCAGCAGTATGCTACCCTGCTCAGAGCCATAAGGTGGCGGAGGAGCCAGGCTTCCAGTCACAGGAGCCAGACCCCATTTCTTGACGTTGGCCTCGATGAAGACGAAGCCGGCCTGACCAAGGTTGACGTGAATAGTAGCAGGACCGTTTGCACCGATGGCAGGGAAGAAGTTTTGCGCCTTGAGTCCATGAACAACCTCCTCGAGCTTCTTACCATTGCGAGTGAAGAAGATAGCACCGGTTCGAGGACGATAACCCACCCCAACGACATCGCCCTGCACTAGTGGGGGACCATAGGGAGTGGCGCCGAATGGTTGATTGTAGCGGCGGGCACCGGTAGATTGATATCCAACAGAGTACTTGTGATAACCTGGCATTAAGTTCAGTAAATGGTCGCGAAGAATCAAATTGTGACAAACTCACCCGGCAGTCGGAAGAGGGGATAAGGCTTGGTAGCCATACCGATACTGAGCAGAGTGTTTTCGGGTTTTTCGTAGATCTTGGCTTCCCAGTAGTAGACATCGTTTTGCTTGGGAACAGGAAGATTGCTCATGACGGTGCATTCCGAGTCAAAGAATTCGATTTCGGTACGAGCTTCGACAAAACAGTTGGCGATCTCCAGTTCAGGCTCAAATTCCCATGCGGAGACACCCTTTTCTTGTATGGCGAGGTATTGAGACAGAGAGATATCAGTCTGCATTGATTCGGGAGGGTTTGCAGTAACCCAGGCTTTTGGACGCAACAGACGTTAGTAAAATACATTCGCCAGCTTAGCGAGTGCGAGCGCGAACGGTTGGTGACATACCCTTTGCACGTAGATATTCCTGGCGAGACATATCATCCATGACCTCGAGGGCCTCAGCCTCATCGCGTGCGAACGCTTGTTCATCATCGTACTCGCCAGGTCGACCGAGACGATCGAGGATGATGCGACCGGTACTCGCACAGCCAGAAACCCAGAAAATGAAGATGACTAGGGCGATGAGGACGATTGAGCCGAAGGATGACACGAGGCCGATGACGACGCCTGTAAAGGCAGACGACGGGTTGGAAGAGAGCCCCATGATGGGCGACGGACAAAGTATTTGGTGGCCGCCTCTTGATTTTGATTCGATTTGCTTGTTCTTGATGGGGTCGAGAGATTAATTCAAGGAGAATTGCGTTTGGCTCGGATTGTATAGATCGTGTTGTGCGGATTAGTCGATCGATCGGTCGGTCGGGGACAATCAAGGCACGGGTCTTGGCGGACGGCGTCACCGCCGCAAATAGTACATGTAAGAATCAATCGCGCGGCGAGATAAGCAGAAGGAGACGTGGCTGAGGAGTCAGTCGAAGATGAAATCGCTAATATCGATGAACGGAGGAATCGAAAACGCCGAAAGAAGGTGGGAATGAATCTGAGGAGGATGGGGAATGAGGCCAAAAGATTTGGTGGTGATGGTGAAGGAGGAGAATGACGAAGACGGGGGAGGGAGAGACGAGAGAGGCGAGCCCAGGCGTCCCTGGGTGAAGTGAGATGGTTGGCTGTTAGTGTTAGAGGATTGGATCAAATGTGGAGGAGGAGGAAGCGCAATACGGATGGGCCTAACTACCTAGATTTTAGCCCACGGGACATCGCCACCCGAACGCAAACAGCGGGCTATCAGTAAATCAAAAGTTGCGAGATGATTCTTTGAGGCGTTCTCTTTGAGGGACATTGATTTAACACCAGCTTTCTGACCACAGGCTCGTCTAAGCTGCGAACAATTGTCTCCAGCACTAACAAATCACTATCGTCATAAGCCCACTGAAGCAGGCAGTGGATTGACGTTACCAGTGACCTCCTCATAGGTAGTGGGGTGACCTGAGCCTCTGGGCTATAGGTGTATACCACTTCCAGACGGAGGCATCCGCAGGGGGGTCACCTTCAGTGGGAAGCCTAAAGAGGGGCCGAAGGGTCGACGGAAGCAGCGGGAGCGGGCTGATGGGACATGATAGCGCTTGCATTGTGTTAGCGCGAGTCACCACTTACGTTGCATATCACTAACACTCGGCGTGGGGCCTCATGTCTCCCAAGGCTGAACCAGAAACGATCATCACCAGTATGTAACAGAATCTCAAAGTGGCTGATGAACCTGGACCTAGAACCTGGAACCTTGTCAGACCAGGACAGGAACCAAAAGAAGCGAAGAAGCGAATCGAAATGCGACGCTGATGACGACGTTGAGAGTGAGTTATGTTACGGACTGACTTTTACGATATTGTAGCTGTGACGCGAGCAGTAAGAACTCACTCATTCACAACAGCAGCTATCGCATGATAATACCAAGCAATGCAAAATGCAGTTTTGTTTCGGCCCGGTGCCTGTCCCCTCGCAGCTACGACGCCCCCAGGTTTCACATCTTCCATGGATTTTAGCGCCTTATCCATCAAAACAACAGAGCACCTCAGCTCGTATGCTATTTTGAGCCTTCGCGATACGCCTTGCGTCTATTAATTTTCATTTAGTACACGCCAGCCAGCGAATTGTCAAATCCTACAATCCTGACGTTTTTCTAATCAATATCCCAAAAAAGTCGAAACATGAACTGCTTATGGAAGGTAGTAGCATGTTTAGGGAGACATGTGAGACATTGGACGATAGTTTCACTATTCGCCCTTATTCGCCCTTTTTGGTGAAAGTAAACAAGGTGTTGCAAAGTCGCGATCATAACCTTGGCAACTATCATGGCTGAAACCTTCATAGTTTAATGCCTCGAGTACCTTGACATTAATGTTACGCCGGCTTATACCTACACATTCACGACCAGAACTTCATACAAGCCAGGGCATCATGTTTACTCAATGCATTGCCTATCTCGTGTTCTAACAATCTCAACATGTCAATTCATGTCCGTGAGAAACCGTTACCATGCCTATTTACATTAACGTTATACATCTACATGCACGCAGTGAACCCAGCCCAAACCCAGAGTAAGAAAATCGCATTTTACCTTATAGCCCATTCAAGACTTTCGTCATTCCCATATCACGTCAACCTTAACACTCCTCTCCTCGTCCTCGTCGGTATTCCCTCTGTGCTCTTCGTGCCCGTCTCTCCTCCCTTGCCCTCTCCCTCTCAAGCTCCCTCAGCTCAGGCATCGGGTGGTGGTAGCTCTTGGTACCCAGATCGCCGCTATCGTCTGTGGTACGGGTCACCTGTGATCCATCGAGAAGACTCTCACTGACCTGGCTGTCGGCGCGGGTGTAGCTCTCAGCACGCTGGTAGCTGAAATCGCGACGGGCAGCTCGGCCAGCTTCACGAAGACGACGGGCCTCGGCGCGCATGCGCTCTGCCTCACGGTTCTCCCGACGATCAGCGGTAGAGTAGACCTTGCGGATGCCGCCAGTGACTTTGGTAGGTGTGGTTGTAGGAGTGGTCTGACGGTCAGAAAGAAGGTTTGTCGAGACGTTAGATTCAGTGCCGGGGTTGGTAGAACCGTCCCATTCGGAGCCTTCACTCTCCTTGTTCAGTCCACCGACACGGGCGGGTCTTTCGTGGCGATAGCTGCGGAGTTCCTTTTTGGCAGCAAGTTCGGCCTCCTCATCTTCAACGCCTGCTTCACCAACGTGACGGCTAGTCTTCTTGCCCTTCTTCGCACGCTCACGGTCTCGCTTTTCCTGCTTGCGGCGTCGCTTCTCACGTGCACCAATGTCGCTTGCTCCAGCTGTGACACCGGTAAGTGTTGTGCTCTCTGTGACTACAGTCGTGTTGTCGTCATCGACGTCCTTGTATACACTTCCACCACCTAGGTTTGTTGGCCGAGTTGCATTAGAGAGAATCGTGCCGTTAGGCCCAGTGCGCCGAAGAACCGTAGATTTGTAGTCATCCCAGTCTGTTTCCTTGAATTGGAAGCCGCCGTTCTTTGCCCAGAAGAAGAACCAGATACCGGTACACACGAACGCCACACCGATCAGGGCAAAGAGGAAGAAGAAACCGGCATTGTTGATGTTGTGAGGGTCGAACGAGCCAGATTCAGGCTCGACTGATGGTTTGTGTCTATCGTTCTTGTCGTCGTCTTTATCATCTCGAGCTAGCAGCACTTTACTGCCCTCCAGCAAGTGTCCCGAGAGTGTGGAAAAGGCCTCGGCAGCACGAGGGGCGTGCTGTGTGATTGAAGACGCACTGCGCAATGAGCGGATGATAGCGGGTGCCATGATGGTATGGAGTGGAATGAAGAGGTCTCAGTCGAGTATAGATATGTGCAAGCTAGGCCCAGGGTGCTGTAGCCCAGCCGAGCTCAATCGTGAATAAGACCAAGCTTGCAGTTGAGGCGAGTGAGTATTCTTGATGTATCGATCGAATGAGTGTGGTCAGTAATAGTTATCGTTAAATGAGTCGTGTGGTGTTGATTATGGAAATAGTGTGTTTTCTGAGCTAAGGAGAAAGAATAATGGAGAGAGAAAGAGTGTTGCGTGGCTCAGGCTGGGCGATGGTGCTTGGTTAACCCAGAAACGAGGCCTGTAAAGTGTGTGGCTGGGATGCGTAGCGGGTGGTTGGGCAGCTTCAACGTGCGCGTCAGAATGCTTACAACGAACGCTCTTGGAGTTTGAGAGAAAAATGAAAATAAAGCAATGATCTTGTACGATGTCAAACCAGGGCTCCAATAATTTCCTTGTAGTAATCGGACCAGCTTCAATGGCTTTTTTTTTCTGATCTCATCATCAGAATCCAGCCGCAATCTTCAAATGACGTCGAAAGTAAACAAGACCCTATCGCTAACCCGGCAACCTCGCACAGAGTGCCCATTTAGTAATCAACCAATGGCAGCTGTCCACGACCTTAATGCTCCAGATTCGCAATGCACACGCCCCCCTTCGAGTTTTATTCTTGCATCTTGGGAATGTGACTGACGAGCTCTATTTTAGCCCGCATGAGAAGAAGTTTCTAGGCAGTAGCGCCGGTCTTTCTGAGACAGCTATTGTCCCTACCTAAGGTTCGCATGAAGAGATTGTGACACTTTGAACCATTCTTTTCAAGTTTGACATTGGAATGCCACTAGGCTACATATTTGAGACCTTGCGGACCATGTTTGATTCAATCCCTGAGACAGCGCCAGGCACTGCACTGCTCACATTTGCATGAATATCTCGGGCGCTTACAACGGATGAAAGCTGCTCTGGGGCGGTTAATCTACACATACTACAGATCGCCAGTTTCTTATGCACAAACTCAGACACCTGAGACAGGAGAAAAAGGGATGGCTAATAACATGTTGCCATTGTTATGCTATGGTTAAACCCAATCATATCCATACAGTCTATGTCTTGTTACTCTCTCGGTCTCTCCATCCCCAAACACAATATCTTCCGTTTCGACCAAAATCCTTCATCTCCGTTCAACCCACTCACAATCAATATGCCACCCTTGATCAGCCGAAGATCTTGTTACAGGTCACCATTTCATGTCTCGGAACAAATAGAATAGAGAAGCCAAACATGCATGTCATGCTGGTTGTAACATAAGATTATTCTCTGCCGGGCAGCAGATAGAGGCGCGAACCTCGTTTGCCCGTACAATCTATCGTTCTGATGACAAGGGTCCAATGGTAGTTCTAGCCGAGTCTCAAATTCCTCCTCTTACACCATGCTCAACAATGCAATACACAAGCCAAATCCATAACCGTCTCTCATGCAGCCTCCCACAGGGATCCCCTGTTGATCAGATCGCAGCAAGAAGGGGTACAGGCAAACAATGGGAAATTGTCTAGTTCCAGTCCAATGAAGGCCAGTCCACTTAAACATGAATCTACACCCTGTAAGTAGCAGCGACCATGCATCAGAAAAAGACACTTCGGTTCAAAGCCACCAAAGGTAAGACATATGTTCATTGTGGACGTACTGGTGCCCTTCCACTACCCAACCAAACTCCAAAACAGCCCATCTGGGCGTACATGATTTCCGAATAGAAAAAAGTTGAGCTTTCAGTAAGCGCTGTTGGTGCTGGTACTTCGAGGTACTAGAGCCGGGCTGGTAACTCAGCTGGGCCATCAACTGGATGCTTCCACCATCACCACTTTTGGGGTATCAACTTTCTGCCACGAAGCCAACGGGAGGGCTTGATCCAAGAATACAAAAAAGATGAGCTCAGTGTATGAGTACAACTCTGAGTCCAAGACCGCAGCTTGAATGTAATCAAAACGACCACCGGAATGCTCATCAATGACCAAGATTCAAGATTATAGGCGAAACGCTGCCCATCCCGTAGACATTTGTATGCAGGAAATAAGAAAGAAATAGATATAGTTCCGAAAAAAAGAAAATGCAAAAACGCGCTTATCATCAACTTTGTCATCTCTCATAAGAAAAAATCATCAGTAAATGTAGTCATCCATGGCAAAGGATGGATCATATGGTGCATGGTTTCCAGAGTACCCACGATGATGCGAGTCAGAACGACTGGGAGTATGTGGTCGGTAAGGGAGAGCCTTCTGTTCAACTCGGCTGCGGACATCTTCAAGCTGGTAGTAACTGCTAGCGCGGTCGCTGCCAACTCTAGAGCTGCCGGTAGGTCTTGAAAATGTGATCTCACCTCCATCGCCACACTCAATCTCTGCACCCGACACTCGCACGACGGCCGAGCCTGACACTTTGATCGTGACATTGTCAGTGTCGCTTGAAGAGGAACGGGTGAGACCAGTGGTGTTGCTTCGCTTATACTCGCTATCATCATGGCTGCCACTACTTCGACTGCTCCCGCCACCAAGCCGAGGGTTGCTAGCTTTGCGTAGGGTTTCAGCAGTCAATGGCATGGCGGGACCGCCATTGATGTCATCTTGGTATCGCATGGCGTCCAGGTATTTATCCTCATCCAAACTGACACCTCCACCACCAAGTGAGCGATCTTCGTAGTAGGAATCTCGTCGGGTTCGGGCAGGCACAATGTCGATTCCACGCTGTTCATACGCAACGGAGCCTCGTCGAGTGCGAGCAGGAACAAGATCAGCACCATGATGCTCATAGGCGACAGAACTGCGTCGAGTACGGGCCAAAGCCGTACGACGATCGAAATTGGCTTCAGGAGAGTCCGCAAAAAGGCCGGGACTGTCATTGAAGTCTTCATCGTCATAGCCTTGGTCAACAAACCCAACACGACTACGACCCGAAGGGGGTGGCCGCGAGGGAGTCCTTATCTTTTGCCTTGTCAATGACTGAGGAGGGGGGCGGAATGGAGTGGTTGGAGGAGGCATTGCAGACTTGGGCCGTGGGATGCTGTCAGGAGGAGGCATACGCCGGCGATCCTCGTCATTCTGTTGAGGCCTCTTAGAACGAGAGGCACGTCTAATAAGACGAGGATCGGGCTGCTCCTCCTCCTCAAAGTCATCCTGAGGATACCCGACGTTTGACGGTGAAGGCTGCTGTTGACGGAAACCCATGGATGAAGCTGGCCGCTCAAAACGGTTTCTGAGGTGAGCGCTGGCCTGCTGCGAAGGCATATCAAAGAACCCAGGTGTTCCAGCACCTGGGCCGGGCGAAGGCGGAACGCCGACCACTGAGGGAGACTGTCCTCCAGGGAAGTAAGGTGGTGGCGGGAATGATCCGACTGGGAAAGAAGGTTGAGAAGCTTGGGCATGGTGCCAGCCAGCATTGGAGATTGGAGGGGCGGTTTGTCCGGGGTAATAGCTATGAGGTCGAGTCTGAGCACGGGGGCGCATGCCAGAGACGGCAGGCTGCTGAACACCGTAAGAGGAGGGATCCTCGACACGGCCTCGGCGATATTGTTGAACAACAGGCTCAGTCTTGGTGTGGGTGAGTGATGTTGGGCGAGGTCTTCTCGCAGGCTTGGGCTCACGTTCCTTGGGTGGTTTGGCTTCGGCTCTGACCCTCCGTTGTTGCTGCTCAGCAGCTTCCTTCTGCTTGCGCTCTTTGCGACGTCGATCTTTGTCGCGCTGTTCACGAGCTTCACGTTCATAGTCTCGGCGGGGGCGCTCTTCCCTACGAGGGGGCTCTTCATCAGAGAGACCTTCACTAGGAGGAGAAACGTGTCGCCGGCTGGAATATCTCCTGGTTTCACCTCGAGACTTTCCTGTGTTGGGGCGTTCCTTGGGTGGACTGGCGGGGCCGGGAGCTTCAGAGACAGCATAGCGACGGGTGGCTTGGATGCCCTCGAGGACAGAGCTGCCGGAATCCTCCTCGGCATCCTCGACGTAGCAGACGTGGTTGGACATGGTGTAGTTGGAAGATCGGAGAAACTTGAGAGTGAATTCGGCTCCAAAAAAAGTCAATTCGATGAGGGGGTTCGACGGGATCGAACAGGGACCACGCTAGGTGGGACGGCGCAGTTGGTGGATGAGATCGCAACTCCAGGCGGTGAGAGCGCCGGTGGCGTTGGTGTTGACGGTTACTGCGATCGCGAACGCAATGCTTTAACGTCCCCTTTCGTGAAACCTAGCAAGCGACATGTGAAGGAAGTCGAATTCGTTGACCAAGACAGCTGCAGCCGAAAAAAGTCGTGAGCAAAATGTCGCTGCTGAGTTGGATACAGAAGGCGGTGACGATAGTGGCATAAACCAGGGCGCTTTTCGATGGAGACGCTAGTAGCGATGGATATGTAATGTTCGATGCTTGGTAGATGCTGGTGCTATAATGTTGATCGAGGTGAGTATAATGTTGATCGAGGTGAGTATAATGCTCGACTGGAAGTGAAAGCAGAGCGAGGAATCGAAGAAATATGTTTGTTTTAAAAAGACAATGTATCAAACTGTCATGGGAGAAAGACAAGACAAGAAGGAGGGGAGGAGGGGGGGAGAAGCGATGGGCATGGATGGACGGGATGGTCTGTTTTTAATAAAAGTGCCCAGGTGGTGGTAATTTCAGGGCCTGGGGGCGTCCAGCATTTTCTGAAGCAGACCTACCTTACCTTACCTTACCTCAGAGTGAGGGGGGGCGTGTAGGTATTCAGATCCATCTGTTCCCGGTAGTTTGAGTGGTAATGCAGCACTATTACCGCCCAGGGCGGACACGCAGCCACAGGCCGTTGTGGCCGTCCGTGCCAGCGATGAGAGGCTACCTAGGTACCTATTTGATTTAAGCCCAACGAGAAGTTATGCGGACAACAAGAATTGGATCATAGCCTGGAAGACTCGATACCTCGAGTTTGAAGTGATATGTATATAGAAAACCCTACTCCGTACACGATTGACAGAAAAAGAGGAGGGAAATGAGCAAGAGTGAGAGTGTGGATGGGCGTGTTAGTAAACTCACCTCAAGGTGCGACTGTAGAGGAAGCAAGGGAGAATCTCGCCAAAAGGGAGGGGGTGGCTCTACACCACGGGACGATGGACGATCAATCAAGCGACTCGACGCTGGAGCCAGCACAGCAATGGAACTGCACACTGCAGTCAGTCAAATCAAATCAAATCAAATCAACCACATCAAGTCGCTGAGAGCAATGACGAAGGCACTGGCACAAAAGCAGAACAAGACGCAGATAGAGAGTGGTTGTCGTCTGTTTCTACTCGTTCGTTTTGCCCAGACCAAAATATCTTGATTCATCAGCACCAGAAAAAGTCGGCCAGTGAGACAGACAGACAGACAGACAGACAGACAGACACTCGCTCGATCCTCGTTCATCCAGCAACGGATCACTACGTGCACTATTATTAACACAGCAGCCACAAACATAGACATCCGTCCGTTCGTTCATGCTTCCTGCCTCTTGCTTCCCGACTCATCAATCACGGATAGGTAGGTAGGTTAGTAGGTAGTGAGTGTCAGGAGTGTCAATGACGCCTGAATGCGCTGTATCTGTATCGTATTCGTCAGCATCTGTGTCTCTCACCATGGACACTTCAGAGGTGGCAGGGGAGCCTTGAGGTGAGGGTCTCTCGCTCCGGCCCGCCTCACTCAATGCGTTGGCAGTTGGCATTTTCTCCTGCTCAGCTAAGCAACATAGTAGGTACTAAGTTAGTTGCCCCAGTATCTTCCTCGCTCCAAATTACCGTTCACCATGCCCTTCTGAATATTGAAAACTCAAAATACCATAAGAAAACAGTCATGTCAGAAAATTGAAGAGGTGGGGGTGGCTACTGTACTCAAACCAGGGTCCTCACTCTTGCTTTGGTGCTTTGCTGGTCGAGATGGATTATGGAGCCATCCCGCTCACGGCCACCAACAAGCAAGCGAGCTGGATGATGGAGTTTTCACTTAGCACCTAGGTACTTGGGTAGGTAAGCTTCGAGTCACTCTCAATACCATGCTGGGGTATGCCTGTATTGATTCAACAGTCAAAACGATTGTCAGTCGATGTGGCCTCCGATTGTTAGATGAAAAATCTCTTCTTTCTGGTCTCGTCGATTACTCTTAGCCGTTGATATGGTCACGATATCGAAACTACAAGCGCATTATCGATGATGGCTAAAGGTAACTTGGTACTCCATAACTACACCAAAGCCCCAAAATCTGGCTCATTTTCACCGACTTCAGCCATCAATTCAGACCAACCCATGTCAGGATTACACATGGACCCTGGCTATGTACTGAATTGTCATGTGAGTTGTTCCAAATTGTGAAACATTCACGATGCAAAACAACAGCAAACAATCGCTAAGTCATATACATACATTCATTCACAACAAACCACAAGTGAGGCGGTTAATCACTGGCTCGCTGTCGATAAAAGCTGCCCGCTAACTTGGACGCACGCTTTCCAATCCCGAATCCTAGCGACCCAGCCCTCTGCGCCGCCGAGAATGGATCTGATCTGTCGACACAACCCCAGATGGTGCCCTGAAAGCCCGCATTTGAGGGATTGTTGAGAGACTTTCTGGCGGGTCTGGGTGTTATCTTACAGGGAATGCCTTTGTATGACTGGCGCCAGTCCCAAGCAGTCAGGCCCAACTGTGGATCTTGTTCAGAGCGTTTGGTCCAACGATTCTTTTCAAATCTTCCTCGCCTTCGCTGTCTGCCAGTCACCAACGATATTCGCTGCCAAAACCCGCATTGCACACCTGAACGAGGCTGATGGCACACCCCTCCCAGATGAAGAAGAGAAGGATTGTGGCTTACTCTTGAGGAATTGTGGTTTCTTACCAGAGAACAGGACTGCTTTGAATACTGCACTCAACACTGTGACGGCCATGTTGAGATAACCCACGGCTGACTACAGATTTTGCTCCGTGCAAAGCCTCGAGGAAACAAAACAAGAAGAGGCGTAACAGGGTTGTTCGCCGTTAGATGGACCGTTCCCGATAGGTGACAGGTAAATGACAGGCCCGAATCTCAACCGCTCTTCTAGGCAGATCGGGCTTGTGCACACATGGCACAAAGGCTTGACGAGGTAGGACAAGATACACAGAGTAGGATAGCCATGCCGAACTCACCAAACGGCTGTGCCTCTGAGAAGTCAATCATGATTATTGAACCTCGTACTACAGAGCTGAGAGATGCCCGATTATCCTCAAGAGGGGCGTAAACTCCATCACGATTTCTCATGTCTCCGTTGATCTACGCCTCCACCAAAGTGCCGTGTTTAGCCCGCCCCCGGGGCCTTCTTCACCTTCGTGCCTAACTGGGCGTAGACCTTTGCCCAAGCTGGCTCAATTCCCTTGCTCGGGTACCAACAATGAACCCGGTCTACACCAAGTTAATGCCAGACGTGAGTGCAGCGCGGGGTACACGTGGGATATCGAAGCACCGCTGCTAAACCTGGTCGTGACAAGCTGTCTGCCATCCATGTCTGGCACTTGCGACTGGTTGTCGCGATTGAGTTGAGGCTCCGGGCTTGGCCGTCTAAGTTATTGTAAAGTTGACTCATAGCAGGAGCAAGAACGTGTTTCGTTTACTTGTGACAGTGCCTCTTTTCATTTCTCTGCGATTCCTCCTCAGAAGGCAAAGAAAGAAATTGCCCAAGTGTGCTGTCACCTGTTTCATCGCGCTTGCCGCGCTGACGTTTCTATTTGACAGGTGCAATAGGTTAGTAGGTAGATAGCTTTGCCGCAACGACCATCCAATCCATGCTTAATGCTTGCTTGCACGGGCCTGGTGCCCAACCTCCAGCGGCCATATACAAAGGCCTCGGAGTCATTCCATGACCAAGTTCGGGCGGTTAGTCCCGCTCTCGGCGATGCTGCCGCCAGTTCATGCCCTGTTGATATTTGGCGATCCGGCCCAGCCTCCGTTCAAGCATCGCGTTGCACGATTCGTCACGGCATGAATACGTGTCCAACGTCCGCTTGGAATTGGTGCCGTGCCCCGGCCGAGCGACTCCACTCTCTCCGGCTTCACCTCCTTGTCCTTCCGCGCCCAGACCGGAGATTGGCCTCCGCTTTCTCTGTCCTACCACCGACGAACAAGAAGCACAGAAGCGCTTCAAACATGTCATGTGAATCGCTTTTGTTTCATACTCAAACTTATTATATTCGGACGGTGGCTTCGAGGACAACAATACATCCATCCATACAGTTGTGACTCGGTCGCCATTTTTGCTGTGCCCGATTACCAAGCAGCCAGCACTCTCGGACAACTTATATCGAGGAATTCTGATACCGTACTGAGTCGGTGACATCTTTATCAGCTGACCTCGATGAGTCGCAATCGAGGGGGAACACGCTGCTAATTCTTATTCGATCTACTCATCCAATAATCAACATTTGTCGTCCCTGTCCACGCCCCTGCACGACCATCACCTTGCACCCTCTATCCTCATGTTTACCCTTTCCTTTATACATTCGCCCACCAACTTTCCATTTCGATGTCTCGGATTTTAGACCACGATGCAATATTCGGTCAACTCGAGGTTGTTGATTGGCTTCGTGTCTGCTTATACATGCCACGCTGACAGTTTGTGTTTCCCAAGATCTCTGGGACTGTTACGAGCTCGCTGCTGTGTTGCCCTCGCTCTATCTTGGCAGGCACGAAGACGATTGAGCATCTCCAGTTTGTGAATTGCCGGGTTCGAAGCTGCTGCTCGCTAAGCCAGACGGGGACATCTTTCAGCCGGGGTTCTCTCGGATGTCTTGCCTTGGCTTTCAGATTGTGTGGGGATAGGCTAGACGTGCATCCAAGGCATTGACGCAGCTCTACAGGGCCGTCAGCCGGCATGATTAGTCCACGATTCCGGCCATTCACTGAGGTTATGTCTAATCATGTGTGGTTACCATCAGAATATACGTTTATGAATGCGGCTCCCGGTGGCCAGTTGAGACAGTTCTGTACAGATCAAGTTGAAACAACTTGACAGGCAACATATCGTGAATCTCAAGACATCTCGTACACCGATGACTACCAGCTTTTCCCTTCTCTCAACGAGTCAGACTAGTTCTGAACTACAGTGGGTAGTGCAACTATATTAGCCTTGTTCTTATGGATGACAAGCATAATTGCAACCATCAATGGCGTAGCCATCGGATACTAGACCGTGGCCGGGTCTTCCTGGTATCGGATTCCTGGGGCCGCGTATAACGGCTCGCCTTGAATATCTTCAAGAACACACTTGAGACAACAATAGCTCCTTGTGGTTGCATATCGCTGCATGAAATCCTAAGTTGCATCGCACCGCTTGAAGATCAGTGGAGGCGACCGCTCCTTTGTCAAATCTACTGTTTTCGACTTGTGATCAAGTTAGCACCCTCAGAGAACGACCGTATCTATTGTGTCCCCGAACTCAACCGTCAGCGCTGCTAACCACCACAACGTGAAGTTGGAGAGCGCCCCAAACCCCTCTTCTCCTCCACCATCTTCCACACACCGCTTTTTGCGTTTTGCCCCTCAATGCATCCAAATATGGGGATCATATTCGTTTTTGCCGAGCAGAGCCTCATCTTCCGAAGATTCCCATCTTGGACATGGCTCATTGGCATGGTGTCTCGCCCAGGCAGCCAGCCACGGTTACGTTGGTTTGTCGTTGATAGGTCAGTTACCGATGTTCGGCCAAGAACATGTAAGTCTACGATAGCGAGATGCGTATTACTCGCCGAGTTGCTATCTGTACTTGGTGATGATCAGCACCGTGATATCTATGGTTATGCATGTTTCCCGTTCTGCTAGCTTGCATGGCACTGCGGTTGAAAGGATCAATGTGAGAACGGGTAGCTACCCAATCGTATCAGTTGCAGTCGATGCAGTGATTCTACGATCGATGGCGTGGGATTCGAAAGGTGGTGCTCAATCTCGTCATACATTGAGAACGAGTTACATGCTCACGATGGCTGCCCGTTGACGGACTTGTATAGCCGCTAGAGAATTGATGTGCAAAGATATCAGTCGAGGGCTTTTCATCCGACTATCAGTAATCAGATATGTTTCAATTGTCTTTCAAATACCAAACTACAACGTGGGACAACTCTTAGTGTATGAGTATTCCAAAGGCCACGGCAACGGTGTTGAACTAATGTCTCTGCTGTCTTGTTGGCATGTACGCAGTGAAGCCAGCACCACAGCATCATCGTCAAACATGCATGCACCGTAATTGAGGTATTTAGCTATTGGCACTCTGTAATTGTCTGAAGAAGCATATGTCAACTTATCACAGACTGCACTCAGGTTGGGCACAGTACCACCCTGTGCCCGATCAAACCACAATGTCCAAGTCTGACACGACAGGTCGGTGATCAGAAACACGAACGCCATCATCAAACCCATTCGCCAGAACCCCAAAAGTCTTGACATGAGCTGTTCTCGGCTCTTGGATGAACAGGAAGTCGATACGCGATGGTTCCCACCCCTCCCCGAAGCTCGTGTACGTCGTTTCGTTGCCGTAGTGTTTATGCTTGGGCACCAGGTCCGACACGTCAGAGATGCCTGACCCAGACGCCGTGATTGTCTTGTACGCGCCATCCTCGGGTTCGCTGTTGAAGTCGCCGCCGATGAGTACTGCTGACGCCTTCTTGTCGCCTGCTTGGCCCCATTCTGTGGCGAACTTGATGAGGAGCTCGGCACTGTGCTGACGGGCCTTGACACCGATGTGGTCGAAATGCGTGCTGAATACCACGACACGGGTACCTGTGACTCGGTGCTCGAATTCTCCCATTGTGACAATTCGGTTCAGGACTGCATCCCAGCCACGAGAGGGCTTCTCAGGTGTCTTGCTCAGCCATCGGACCTCCTTGCGTACGTTCTTCCATACATCGTTGCGATAAAAAATAGGAGAAAACTCTCCATCCTCGGGTTTCTCTCCGCGTCCACGACCAACATGTTTCCAATGAGAGCCCAGATCCTCCTGGATCTCGTTGACTTGGTGATTGAGACATTCCTGGAGGCAAATGAAGGGGCTCTCATGACCGGCGGTGACGAAGTTCAATTGATTGATGAGCTTAGGCCGACGCACGTCCCAGGGTTTCTCATTATGTTCACGATTGTTTGTTGCGTAGCGGACGTTGAAGGTGAGGATACGCAGAGGCATTCTCTGGTGCTTGTTGAGGACTTCCATTCTCAGAGATGCGGTCGAGGGGATGTCGAGTTGAGTCATTGTGGGCTTCACAGTGATGATATTGGAGGCTTGTTAAGAAATGATACTCGGTCAAAAATTGAAGAAAGATAGATGCTATCTAGGAGCTTTAGGCTTGGGAGGACAAAGACGAAGCTGTCGCGATACTCTGTGTTTACCATGAGCGTCGTAAGTCGGGTCTGAGCGGACCTATCCAATGAGGTCATCACGTGGAGATACATGCTGCGATAGGCATAGCGTCCATTTACCCCAGATTCGATGCCGCAGGGGTCCACAGCCACTAAGTATACTCTTGCCTTTTTTATGAAGTTCCGCGTAATTCTTCTTCGATTTGCGACCTTGCATAAGCCAACACCTCTCTTTTCTGTGGCTGAATAGAACTTGCTGATGGAGATGGGAGGATTGCACTCCTCAAAAGGAAAAGCATCAACTGCTCTCAAGGTTCTACAATTACTGGGTTTTTAGTACATATATCCAACCCTCTCGAATAACAGGGAGAATTCGGCGAGAGTCATCGTAAATCGAATGACATGCGAACTTGCTTGGGGAACATGAAGCTGTCGTTGTTCCCCATTAGGTATATTAGTGTTCTCCTATAGGAACCTACTTACCTTAGGTACTAGTAGGTAGCTGATGTCAAAACTCCAGGTCATCGCCATAAGTTCACTTTCATACTATGACGTTTAACCATGTACTCTTAATATTCGACCCTCCTTTCACTTGAACCCGATGCCAAATCCTTAGAAGGATCGGCGATAGGTGTACGAATTATGGCCCATATTATGAAAGCCACTTTCGTTCGAAAGGTTTGCAAAGGCTTCTCAGATAAGGTTTAAATCGTCTCACCATATTAGCAACTAATTTATTTAAATAATATTTAATTTATATTAGGGGGGGATATACTATAGGACCAGCCTTATCAAATAGATCATAGGTAGCATCGCTAACATGTCTATTATATTCTGATTTACTATTAGGCATGTCTGCTTCATAATATGCATACAATATTCAGTTCCATGGCTTCTTCAATGGCCTATTCTTTTCCATTTTCACTGAAAACCCTGAAATTCTTCGTATGATCTGGTGTGATGTGTGGTAGAGCGCAAAGTTGGATAGAATACATATCCGTATATGAATGGCACTTTAATATCGCCCACCGTGATGGAACTGCAAGATATATCAAACTATGTCCTCTCAGAAGACCCGCACATCTGTCTATAACTATTACATAGGATTTGGGATAATCACTCAAGCTCCATGACCTGTCGTTGTCTTGAAGATCACCACCCTATACCAACCTCGTGGGCTTTGGCTTTTGTGACGATCATGGCACCGGAACTCCACGACAACATCTTGACCATTTACTATAATACTATAATTACCTAAATAGTAATTTATTCAGCACTTATGGCTTTTTCTTACGTTATAAGTGATGCAATTGCAAGAATAGCTATGATTTTACGCCTTTCCTTCTTCTTGCTCTCCATAACCCATATCACCGGTGAAAGATAGATAGAGTTATCTAACCCTAATTCTAATCGCGTTATTTGCACTTATGGTAATTATTGACTTGCCAAAAATTGTGATTTTCTTCTCGCTCTCTCTTAGTCATAATTGCCATGCCTCATCATTCTATGATTCGATTAACCTGACATGTCAAATAGCTGTTTTTCAATAGTTCAAACACTCACGCCACATGATTCGAATTGAGTTGGAGGCCATGTTGAACTAATTCATGCATGTTTGAAAAGGTGGGATACACACTTCTTGACGATGATCAATTGTTGACCCTTAGTTTGCTCCGTCTTGGCACGGCGAAACGCCATCTTTCCATGGACACGCATTCGTGGGTTCTTAGTGTCACATACAAAGCTCACTTTTGCTGTTGAATCCTCTGATGCAAACTGCAATCAGAGATAAGCTATAGGAGTGCGTCACTTTATCTGGAACAACTCAAGGATGGCAGTCATGGGTGGTTCTTACAAAGTTTAGAGAGTCCACTTACAATGCAGTCGTTTGCAGAAGTAAATATCTGTTATGTGTCGAGCTGCTACACTAAAGCAATTTCACTATGGTCATTATCGCAGTGATTATGCTTACTCTAGCCTTAAGAAGAGCAATTGAAGCTTAAGGCGTCGAGGCTAATACAGCAGGGCCAAGTCTTGCAATATAATTTCCGTCACAATCCATACAAAGTAGACTAGCTGTACGCCATTCTCGTAAGCAAGCAGCATTCAGTTGAGATATATCACTAAAAAGTAGCGAGTAGCTCGTTCAGAAATCATCGGAGCCAGCGTAACCAGAGATTTATTTTCCACCATCACTCAAGAGCTACCAATTGAGCCCTAATACGAGTCAAAGCGCCAAACAAATGCTACACCGTTTGTCGGGCAATGTCATAAACATTAGACCAAGGCAACCTACTGCTTAGAAACTTATGCTTCGACTACGATATCTCTTGTTTCGAGATAAGACTTGCTTTATATAGGCAGAATTACTATGGAAGTGGTCCATGGCCCGAAGTCTTTACTTGCGCTTCGACCGACGAACATGTCGCCACAACCGGCGAATTACGGTCAGAGTCAACTGTGTCACCAGAAGGACCTGTAAGCTTATCTTCGCCTATGACATGGCTCAGACGGTAACCAGTCATAATTGATTGACCCCGGTAATAAGTCGACTGCGGCTGAGATTGAATTGTGGCCTCCGGGAAATAGTGGATCAGAACTCGGGGGGTCTCCGGGTCTAGACCCATAATTGCGGCCGGTGGACGGGGTCTTCAACCAGAAAAGGCATATTCTTCGGTGGGTGGGCGTTTCGACTATTACTTTTAGTCAAAGTTTACTTGCAAACATATCTTGAACTAGCTACGGGACGCATCGACGCCGTTCGGAACGGCACATGCCCACTGAAATCCAGGTCTAACGAGAACAGACAAGGCCCCATCTTATCATGCGGGCTGAACTTTAAGTGATGATTCATGGCTTGATACCATGTGGTCTCAAAACTGAAGCATTTACAAGATAATGACGGCCAAGTTTTTTAATGTTTCGAGGAGAATAGTGGGAGATAACCTCTTGTCGCCGCGTGTTTCTCAACTTGGAAGTAAAAAAGACAGGCCTAGGCCTGTTGGTGGCTGGGGGGAGGGACCATGGGTGAGGTGATCATAAGACCAGGGAGGACCACTAGATTGGATCAAATCGGGGTTGGACATTGGAGAATCTGGGGGAGGCTAGAGAAGGCTAGAGAGGCTGGCTGGACTTTGCTGATGGGACAATGAGAAATCCATCTGTTCTTTTCGAGGCAGCCTACAGAGGACAGGCGCCCGCTCACCACACCCTTTCCTCACTCATGGCATCTCCGGACTTGCGTACTAATCCACGTAATCGTTGATGATCGTCGCAAGGGTCCAACATTAACATGGGGGAAATGCCCGCAACTTGTGGCTGTAATGATTGATAACTTGAATCAATAGAGGCGGCCTTCGTTTTTGACTCATCACTCTCACCTCACAACCCGCGTATCACTCAACTCCGTCCTTGGCCGAAGCAGCCGACCCTCCAGTTCACGATGCCCAGCTTTCAACTTGATTGCCCTGCAAGTCCATGGAAAAGAAAAGTTGGCAGTAAACCCGTAGAAAATCCCGCGTGCTTGACATCCGACTCAAGCGTGATGGCCCAAATATGGAGTCTCCGCGGATACGCTATCCAAGCTGCAAGGCACCATGCACAACAGACAGGTCCGGATGGCCTCAGTGCGATCGATCTTGCAGGAAATGCCCGATCGTGAATTTGAATCATTGTTAGTTCCTGAGGAGTTCAGCATGACTCCCCCGCCATAGTCCGGTAAGGCCGGTGGAGCTGAGAGACGTGAAGGCACAGTCAGATGAGATGAAATGGCCCTGTTGGTGGTGTCGACCATGTCTCACTTGATATAGCATTCTCCGGAGAGTGTCACCGACCCCGCGACCGAGTTTGTCAAGGAAATACCATCGCAAATGTCCATGACCAAGCCAACCTCCATGTTCATGTGAGCGAATGAAATGCCATAATTCAAGCCGACTATGGAGGCATCTCACCATCTTTTTTGTCTCTGTCGATCACGGCAGATCGAGTTGGCTGCGCTTTTGTGGTTTTTACTGGCGGCTGCAGCGCTAGACCGTGGACCCTATGTGCATTTGAACCTGTTTATCACTACCAACTCGAGCCCGTGGCATCCAATATTGCAGCCCAAAGAGCTGATTTATCGTCAGCCACCAACTTCTCTCAGCTCGTTTCTCTTGATTATCAACCCGCTAACTCAACCCATGACTTCCATTTTCAGACCCGGCGCCTCCCGATTATCCTATCGACGGGCCGCGTGGCGTCGTGAGCGCGAGACTCTACAGGTTCGTATTCATCTTGGCTGAATAGCTTCACGTGCGAAGATAGGCAGCCCCGCCTATTGGAGGCCGATGACCACCCACAGTGCTCAGAGTCCTCTGCCTACCACTCACAAGGCCCTCGGGGTTTACAAGAATTCCATGATATGACTGGGAGATGGACCGCTTTTGTGAGATACAGCCCTGTTTTGGGTGTGGGTTCTTGCAGCCCTTTCTTCCCTGGCCCCATTTCGATGCCTTGAAAGGTACCACACGGCTGATGCCTGTGTCTCAGGTAGTATGTGTGCAGTAGGCTATGAATTGGAATGTGAGCTCGTCGGGAGGCTTGTTTATCTGGCTGACTGACTAACTGGTATATAGTTGAGGCGTGCTCGCCCTTTCATTGTATTGCCTCTCTGAGTCCTATACCGTCGGCCTTCTTCGTGTTCTGTTCAGTCCTCTCACATAAAGCACAAAGAAACTCTTCTGCCTGCGGTGAGTGACTCCAAAGGGTCTTCCATGGAAAAGACGTCAGGGCATCCACTTCCCAGCCTTAAGACAACCGGTCTTTGTTTCGCCTGGTTCATACCTGTTTTTAAACACCAAATCGCGGTGAAGCTTTCTAGCACCCACCCACTTCACTTACGAAGAGGTCCCTGCATACATATATACCTCGCAGGCCTCAGTAGACCCTTTGATCATATCAACTTCACTTTACTTTACTATACTTTACTTAACTCGAAATTCATTCTTACGAATCTCCACTATGCCGACCGAGTCTGAGATGCGGTCTCGTCGAGACTCTTGGCCACCTACCCAGATGCGCCTCAAGCCTACCATCTCTACCAAGAACCGGCCACTTCCATCTCTTGATGATATCGATGATGATCCTCTTACCTACTTTCTCACACCAGCGCCTCTTCTTGACGTCGATGATATGGACGACGTCTTGCTAGGCTTTGATGCGGGTATTGAGGATGCCAGTTCTCCTCGGCCCTTTGTTCGTAGTGTAAGTCCATCAACACTCGATGGACTACGCAAGCCTGGCCTGCGTCCCATGTCACCTGATACTAGCTCTGAAATCTCAGAGTCCAACAATGAGGATGATTATGATGACGACGATGAGGACTATGTCAGCTTCTCACCCAGCAAGCATGGAGGACTCCTCTCTCTCAGGGACCTCTTTGCCAACAGCCGACCACCAGTCCGACCCAAGAGCCCTGCTTTCAACCAGTCGACCAACAACTCTCTCCTCTCACCTACTGCCCTCTCAAGCAGCCCAAAGCTACGTGGCCGATCCAGGGGGCGTGGACGCCACGGAGCCAGCTCCCGAGGACACTCAGCAACACGCCGCCCAGGACAACTATGGCGGGAGCCAAGCCCAGATGTGTGGTCTATTGAGGAGGAGACCGAGGAGGAGATGATGAGTGAGGTTGGAAGCAGTGTTGGTGCTCGCAGTGACACCAGCGATGATGAGGCTGAGAGTAAGAGGCGCAAGGGGAAGAAGGCCAAGTCGAACAAGAAGGTTCGCTTCGTCTTGCCTGCGCAGGAAGTCTAAGGGAGAATGGATGGATAATGCATAACTAGGCGTTTAGGTCTACATCTCTTGCGTATTGATT
Source organism: Fusarium subglutinans (assembly GCF_013396075.1). Taxonomy (NCBI): domain Eukaryota; kingdom Fungi; phylum Ascomycota; class Sordariomycetes; order Hypocreales; family Nectriaceae; genus Fusarium; species Fusarium subglutinans. Next base: position 94,356 of record NW_023502234.1, read on the forward strand.
TCTTATAGCATCACCGGAGGTTGCATCTGCATAGGCGGCGTTGGCTAGCATGGAGGGAGTGGTGGATCAAGGCTAATGGCTGGTCCAAGGAGGATATCTATTTGTCTGACTTTGGCTTGCATTTATGGGGCGCATTCATTGGAGGAAGATTGAAGCTGGGACACATAACTGGCTGGCATTTTGCATACCATAGTTACATTTCTTGAGGAGCAATCCGCTTTCGATACCTATTTGGATTTGGAGGATTTGGGGATAAATTGACCTTGGCTTGAATCATCGGTTTTCCTCATGGTTTCTTTGATGTTACAGTGCATAGTGATACAGAGCGTCCGATCTTGTGGGACAAAGACTGGTGATCATCGATGGCCGTGCTGGCCTCGTGACTTGACTGCTGATTGCGTTGCCTTGGAAGACTAAGGACAAAGCCTCTGAAGGAGTCACAAGGTACAACACTAAAGAAAGGGTATGCTCAGGCAGAGCAAGAAAGACAGTCAGCAGCTTGTAAAGTCAAATTGAGAACCCATACGGAGTACCAAGAACTTCCTTTGTCCTCCTTTGAGACATGGTGGTGATTACAAAGAGGTCGAAGCATCTGGGGCTAACCTCTAAAGATACTGTATTCAAAAAGATGTTCTGATACCCATCCAATCGAAAGACATGCGTACGAGGGTTCTCTAGAGAGTTGCTCGCCGCAAGCGAGTAGGCAATACTCTCTCCAAGTGATGATAACTTTGTCCCTCAAAGCAATCTAGAGGTGGTAGTTAGACTGCTAATATTCCCCGGTTCAGATACCAAGCCATTCAAAACATGTCAAAAGTCTATACAAAGTATATCAAAGCAAGTTTCGGTCTTTCCACGACCTTCAAGATAATATCCAAGTATTTACGCCGTTTTGGCATCGAAAGTCGATAATCTTGCAGAGACTCTCGGCACTGTGGAATATCGACCAGGACTCAACTCAGTCTCCAGGCATGGCTCGATTAAAAGTGCCCTTCACTGGCCATGCAACTGATACAGCTTAGGTCGAGAGAAAATAATACAAATATGATATTACTATGTAATGTGATTCCGGACAGGCACGCGGGGAGCCCGAGATTCATTTTTGTTTGCGAAATTGTTCATATCGCTTCAACAACCTGACCATCATAGCCATCTTACCACACAAATACGTAGAGTATTTGCTATTATGCTTTCTATAAAGTTACCAATACACTAGCATGTTATGACGGTAATTTCTAACGTCGATTTGGATTAATCTATGCGTTTTCGATACAATGCTTACCCCAATTGCATTTGTTACAGGGTAAGTATCCCAAGGCCGGTGGCAGAAGAACAGCACCTGGCTACTAAGGTATCCGTACTCATGGCCAAGTTATCCACGGCTTTCGGGCTCGTTAGCTTGCCCTTCAGTTTAAGGGATAGGATACGAACTTAGACAGTCTTGGAGTTGACTAAGCCAACATCTAGACCATGTTCTTGGAAAAATAACTGTCTATGGAAGCTGAAAATCATCGACAAGGTATGCGGGACCATGAACGTTGAGATCTCGGCAGGGTATTCCGGCGCCACGATTCCATAGAGTTCCAGGGTCAGTCATGAAACATCAATCGTTGATACCGAATATTGCGGGTCGATAAAGAGCGGTATACGAGGGTACTGGTACTTGGCAAACAATAAAGGGCTCATGCTCTTCGCTTGCAAGCACGGGCACAATCCTTGTTTTTGTTTATAAGTGGGCAGAGAATAGCGAACCAGAACAGGACTGATCAGATTCAAGGATAGATGCCCAACGACATACATAAGCAGGCTTGCCGCGTGTAACTGGACTTGTCCGCAGTCACGAAAAGTCTAAATGCATAAAAAACTTGGATATTCGATACTGGCTTAAGTCAATGGCTGAAACGCACATGACTGCAGTAGAAACCCATATTGGATGGCCTGCCTTTTGTCCTCGCTTGGTGGTTGTCGTCAGCAACGAAAACAAGGCCGGACGGTGCATTGATACTAGCAGGTGTTTGGCCAAGACAATGGAGGGTCACCCATGTCGAGGTTGTGTTGTCCATTCTCGATATGCGTAATATGATGGTAACGCAACGCAGCAGTCCAGAGCCATCTATGGAATTCTGGATGCTGTCCAGTCTTGGTGTAGTAGTGTGCTTGGCTACCTAGCAAAAAGCAATGGAGATGGGATAATTATAGAAGCATACTCAAGACATCTCAACTCACAAAAAAGAAGCTTATCGAAGATCTTTCCACGTCGAGTCAGGAAAAGCGGCAGTCGGTTGGAGAAAATTGGCCGAGATACAGTAGCACCGGGAGATCGGATTCAGCCAGGCTCGGGAGGCTTGGACTTTGTTGCAGTGGGCTTGATTGACTCTGAAGAGGAGCTAGCCTATCACGCAACAGCCACCCGCCATATCCCACTCGTCTGCAGCCATGGCCTTAAATGATTGACCCACTGAAGCCCTGGAAATGTCCCCTGTCAGTCGAGCGCCACATCCCTCTACCCCTGACCCTGATAGGTGGGATGGTCTCCAATGTTGTTTACACTGAGCTCTAGTGTGGATCCCATTTGGTTACTGGGACACCCGCACCTCAATAATGGCCAAGTCCAAGGTCAACGACGCAACCTCCAAAAGGTCCCTCCAACGGCTTGAGACGTGGATGGCACAACAATCTTAATCTTGCGGTGCATTTCGCTTTTGGAGAACCCTCCACTTCCTATCATTTACACGAGGCTTTTGCCATTGTCTTTGTAATCACAACCCTTTCGTTCTCCTACATTTCATTTACCCACCATCCAATCTAATTCGTTCGTTCGTTCTTCTTATTCAGTTGCATGTGCAACTCCAACGGCTGCTCCGCCCTCCCGCTGCTTCTCCAAAGCTTCCTGCAAGCTTCCCGGACGGTCCGATAGCACATTTCAACGACGCATAATCGATTCGAACAGTAAATTGTTGCCAGCCATCAAGAGACCGAGTTCGGCCTCGACTGGGACCCCACCGCTTCTCTGCTACACCTGCACAGCATGTTACCGACCTTCAGGTATGAGTCTGACGTGCTCTCCCGTCTCCGGCGCATCGCACAATCATGGTTCCCCGCCACAACTGGGTTGCAAAAATAAGCTCACCAGTTTTGTCTTTTTAGGTAGCAGAGATCATGTCATCATCAAACCCCGCCTCTCCTGAGGAAGCAGTGCTAGATCCTGAGCCTGAACCCGAGACTCCTCTGAAGCCTTCCGCACAAGACGAGAATGATGGAAATGAAACGCCCAAGTCAGCACCGCCGGTGGCACACCGTGGGCGACCGCGTGCCAAGTCGACCAGAGAGCCTACACTCCTTCACGACTTCCTCCTGGGCCGGCCCTCAGCATCGCGACAGGCTGCCGAGCGTCAACGGCGAATGAGCTTGGAAGCTGTCAAGGCCGAATTGCGCCATGAAATGAAGCAGTCTCAAGTCAAGCGCATCCAACCCCCGAACGGTGTCCGAGATCGTGTCAAGAAATGGCAAAAGGCCAATGCTGCCGCTATGGAGAATACCCCTGATGACGCAGCGACAGAGCCCCCTGATATCGCGTTTGAAGATGAGGAGTTCCAGAGTGTAACAGAGGAGGATCGAGTTCGCATCAAAATGAGGAAGAAACTCAAGCGACCCAATAACAAGACGAAGGAGAGCCTGGCCACAGGGGATGAGGCTACACCTGATGAAACTCCAACTACACCTACATCGGCAGCAGCGAAACCACCGCCTAAGAAACGTGTTGTTAGCGACGAACATTGGCGGAAAAATCGGAAACATATACCAAAGAAGACCTCGCCTGCTAAAGCACCTGCTCCGGCCAAAATACCGAAAGATTTTGTTTTGCGCACCGCCGCCAATCCTCGCGTCGCAAGCAGAGTCAAGGCATGGGCAGAAAGGGTCGAGATTCCAGATCCACCTGCACCCAGAAGTCACAAGTCCTCCAAGTCGGTCGGAGCGAAACCGTGGATGGATGATACCGACAGCGAGTTCATGAGTGACAGCGAATTTACAGTGAGCAATGTCACTAGCAGTCGGTTCACAAAAGCGCGATCCGCCAAATCAACACCAGGGCCTGATGATGGCATTCGCGTGAAACCAATGCGAAGGGGAAGGAATAATGATGATGGTATTCGTGTGAAAGCCGTCAGGACAGCACTTACCGATGACGAAGGAATCAGAGTTAGACCTATGAGCGATATCTCATCCAACGCCGGAACATCGGTTCGCACGGCAAGATTGCGGCTCAAATCTGCTCCTAGCTCACGGAGACCTAGTATGAGTTCCGTGAAACGGGAAATGAAGAAGTCGCAGTCAGATAAATCCAAGATCGAAGTCATTGAGGATCCTTCGGAGGTATCGACAAACAAGTTTATCGAGGTCATCGAGGATGACTCGGAACTGTCTAAGACAACAAAGACAACCGACAAGTCGCGTTTATCTGGGACTATACCAATTGAAGTTATGGAAGACGATTCGGCAATTGACACTCCAACCAAGAAGAGAAGTGTATCAGCACACAAGTCAAAACCTCGACCAAAGAGTTATCAGCCTCCCACGACAAAACAGAAGGGTAAAGAGACGTGGGTGCCCGAAGAAGAATCTACGATCGAGCCCTCTCAACTTGACGGCTCAGATCTGTCTTCAAGTATTTTGGCAAAGTCTATAGCAGACATCCCTGGAGAAATCCCCTGGGGTAACTCTGCATTCACAGAACTTGATCTGCCCCTGCGAGCGCGTGGAGGACCTCTTCGAAGTCGACCTATTCGCCCTGCTCGCCCTGCCAAGCCTGAAAGAAATACCAGCTTCAAGTCCATGCCCAAAGTCTTCAAGAAGGTGGTGGAAGGCGCCAACAAGATAATTCATGAGATGAACGAGCATCCTCCCCCAAGAGATACTGTTCCAAACAACCCTCGAAGTATTGAAAAGTGGCTCAACACTACGGTTGACCCCTTCGTTGAGGAGCCCGAGGCTGAGCCAGCTACAACACCTCTGAGTGAGCATGTCCCAGATAAGCCATCATCACCTGAGACGATCAAGAGTCATCGCCGCTCGTCTCGCACCGAAAAACGAAGGGTTTCATCCTCAACTATGAGTAAACCAGATACAGCTGACAGAACTGTATCGAGCGAAAAGTTACCCGTTACGCCGGAGCCCGTGAAGGAACCCATCAAAGAGAAACCTACATCATCACCTGTACCGAAACCCGGGCCTGTCAGACAACCTGCCAAGGAGCCTTCCCCAGAACCTGAGCCACCGAAGAAGTCAATCCCAAAACCTAAATCAGAGCCCAAGCCTGAACCACAGCCCGAACCGGCTGCTGTGAAAGAGCCTGCAACAGATCAGGTCTCGCCGCTGTCCTCACCAGCTCCTTCGCCAGAGCCTGAAGCCAAGACGAAACCGAAGCGGCAAGATACGAAAGCACCAACCAAAGCTCCGGGTGGTTTGGGCCTCAAGAGGACCAAAGCAACTCGAACTACATCTTCACCTGTCAAGTCAAGCCCCAAGAATTCGCTCTTTGGGATGCTGAAGGAGGCCTTTACTGGGGAATCAGGCAATTCTCTTCCCAAGGTGAAGCCTTATCTGAGTCGAGAGGAACGACCCTACGATGACCAGCCCGAATCCATGTATACCGATTCCAGATACAGTGATTCTCGTTATGATGACTCAAAATACGAAGGGTCAAAATATGATGATTATCACTACGAAGAGTCTCGTTATGACGACGAACTTACATACGATGATTCGACTGAAAATTGGACTGAAACAGAGCTATCAAAGACTGAAAAGTCGAGAAGTGTCAGATCCCCGTCTCCCTTGGAAGAAAAGAAGAAGCCCCAAAACCCAGAGCAAACACGGGAACCGATTCGGGAACCGGCGCGAGAACCAGAACAAAATCGTGATGACCGATCGGCTTTGCCGTCGGCACGTATGGCGGGCCCACGTCTTCCACCGCCAACTCGAGGTCAATATGAGTTGTCTACAATTCTTTCTGAGGAAGCTTCCAGCGCTGTCGAATCGGATCTTACCACTGATGTCACCCAATCCACTCTTACGCAATCCACTGGCGTAACGAAAGAGACGAGACGTTCGAACTCTCGCTCGAATTCCAAGAGCCAAGGATCTGGCCTCAAGCGACGGCTTACTCGTCACTCTGATCTTGTCTCAGTCCTCTCGCTACCTGATGACAAGAACATCCCCAGTGCCATCACAAGTAACCGCTCAAGACCCAGTATGCGGAAGACTCGGGGTGGGGCCACAGATGTGACAAATGACGACCTGCTCAAAGAATTTACCGAAGACGAGAGTCTCTATCTTAGAGAGTTGAAGACACTGGTCGACGGTGTTATCCCAGTCCTACTATCACAGGTCGTCAATGGTGACAATGCTACTGATCTGTTTGGCACAAGCACCCCAGTCACCAAAGCCGATGCTCTCTCCAAGTCTGTGGTGAACATGGGTGTTGCCCTAGAGAAACTTCGCATGGCTCACCGCAAGGCTCCCATTCATGATATTCGTCGACTGGCTTCCTGGGGCCATGGCGTCGTACCCATATATCATAAGTACCTCGATGCCTGGAGGCTGGGCTTCCAGGATCTCGTCGTTAATCTTGCCCCGGCCGCTGGATCCCCAGAAGACGAGGATTCTCTTGTCGGTGCCATGCCCAGGAATGAGTCTGGGGATATTGTTGATGCTACAGGAGAGCGGGTTGATGTGGCACACCTTCTCAAGAGGCCCCTCCTTCGACTTAAGCAAATCACAAAATTCTTCAAGTGTGTCGACTCTATCCTTGGGACCAATGATACTTATGATCTACTGAGTGACTTTGAAGACCTTCAAGAAAAGGCTCGCCGCCGACATCGAGAAGAAATGGCTCGATTGACTGACGAAGACGCGATCAATACCGATACAACCAGATCGCGAGACCTTCGAACACTTGCTCCAATGGAGGCTGTGTACATTGAGCCATCACGACAAGTCAGCGCCAAGGACTTCTTCTCTCTCGACTTGGCACATTCCAATGGCCAGCGCCTTGAGTGCCAGATTGAGTTGGTGCACCGGGATAACCAGCGTTATCCTGAAGATAAGGGTGATATCCTGATCCGCGAAAATGGGGTCAAGGGTCGATCCTACCTTCTATTCCCTCCTGTACCTATTGAATTGATCTCAGCCAGGACAGGAGACGGCAACTTTGACATGGTGGTTATGATTCGAGGAACGCACAACGACAGGCCATGGCACGAGCTACTCACACTCACCACTGACAACGAAGACCAAATTTTGGACTGGCTCGATATCCTTCCAGTTTCACCTGTTCCTCCCAGAGAGCCAGAGCCAAGTATAATCGACGATGAAGAGCCATACTCACAATCTCGGATGCCTGATGTCCCAGTTGGCGTCCGAGGGTCCTCTCGCAAGTATTCTGCCCAGTCTCTTCGGAACTCACACTCTCGCCGCTCATCTGCTGCTGAGTCTCCCCCAGCCAGCCCAACTACACCGAAGCGAGCGCTGCCAGCCAGATACCGTCCACGATCAGCATCTCCAGTAACTCCTCCTCCTATCAAGTCGCCCGATCAGTACGATCTGCAGAGGACTCCAACACAACACGACTACGGATATGATGATAGACCAATGACCTCGCAAAGCATGCAGCCTGATCCTCTCAACATACGCAAGAGCCCAAGTAGTTCATCCTACAGAGACGATGGCGCGCCGCCACCTCCAGCTCATCGAACTTTTAGCCCCAGCCCTAGTCAGCAAGCTCCTTCGAAGCCCAGATTTTCCAAACTACCTCCTCTTGAGCCTCCCAACAGCAGCCGCGTCAAACGCCGAACCTCATCTCCGCTCAAGCACGAATACCTACCTTCAGACCAGTCCTCAATTTCTGGCACTGATATCACAGGCAGCTACGAAAATACCGAGGATGATTACACCGAATCAGACTACAGCTATGATTCCTCGGACGACGATATCGAGAGCGTTGATCTTCCAGAGACTGAGCTAGGAGTTAGTATCAGAGGTGAACACCCAGCTCGAGACATTATCAGAGAGGAGTTGGAACAGCAACTTGAGACACTCGAAGAGGAAGGATCTCTTCACGATTACCACCAACGACACGAACTTCATGAATCCGTCGTATCTGGCTCAATTGATAGCCTGGCTCCATCAAACTCGGCCTCCCAGGCTGGCCTCCATGGACAAAAGGTTGCCCCCGAAGACAATGCTACAAGATACGTGGCTACTATTTCCAGGTGGTCCGACAAGGGATTGTGGAAGGACATTTCTGGGGGCAACCTCGAAGTCATCGTCACTCCAGGGTTAATCGAAGCGTATGTCGTACATAGCGGAGCCGAGCAGGGAGACAAGCCCATGCTCGCACTCGACCTCACCCCACTCGTCCTCATCCGCCAGAGTACAGCTCTCGACCTTGAAATCCGCTCGTCAGTCCGATCTGACTGTCAGCTTGCCAGCTCACACGGTGGAGGAAACTTCCGCTTCCGATGCCACAACGGACCTGATTGCTACAACCTTTACATGTCAGTTCACCACGCTCGTCTCAACAACCAAAAGTTCATTGAACTTGAGAATGAAGCACGTTTCAGAAGCTTTGGTGAACATAAACCACCTTTCGACAACGATGACACAAGCAGTCGCCGACGACGCAGCTGGTTCGGCCGTAAGAACAGCTACCGTGGTTCAGTTCGTGCGCCTGCCCAATCTCATGATGGTGCAAGCACTACTCCCTCATCTACTCTCTCTGCGTCAAGCTTCCTCAAGAGACTCACTGGTCGCGGACTTCCTTTCAGTCTGGCTCGCTCCTCTGTTAACCGAAACAGCCGCTATGGTGGCACCAACACTCCTGGATCCTCATCTTATGGCGGCAACACACCTCGCTCGCCTTCCATCAGTGTTGAGAACAGCGGTCGTGGCCCCGTAAGCTTTGGCACTGAAGACCTTAAGATCCGCCTACATCTCCTCGTCGCAGCCGCCAAGTGGGAGGACTTTGGCAACTGCAGACTATCCATTCGGCGACCTCCTCCTGGCTGGCACCAGGCTCTTCGTGCCGACCACGGTCTGGAGAAACGTGTCACTGTCACCACGATTCCGCGCAAGGACTCAGAGAAGCCAAAGATTTTGTTAGACGCTGTCCTGGGCAGTGGATGCTTCACAGCCATGGGCAGCCGTGGTATTGTATGCGGTGTCTGGGAAGAGATGAAGGACAGCAATGGCGTTGTTGGCGTTGTTCCGGCTACGGGCCCTACAGGTGGCAACGTCAAGAAGTGGTGCTTCCAGTGCGCCAGCGTTGCAGAGGCAAGCTGGGTTCTGAGGCTTGTCCACCAGGAGGTCATGACAATCTAAGCGACTCTGCTGCCACCCCCTTCAACAGTTTATACATTTTCTTGTATTTGATTACAAGCACATTCGCAATCTGGCTCATCCCCAGACTCATTACATTAGTCAATTTTCCTATTTTGATATCCCGGTGTTGCTCAGCACACCATCATCTTTACGTTTGTTCTTATTACTCTCGATGCATGGCATGCGGCGAGACTTAACGATACCACATTTCCTCGAACCTTTTAATACGATTGTATATACCAACCTTGTTTCTGCGTTCACGCATCTAGACATGGGCGGATGGCGTCTCGATGACAATGGTCTGGGCTACTGGAGAAGTCTTGGGCCGGGAGGAGTACATCAGCATTCATTTTGCAAATCACCATGAGGAGTACGTATGCAGCTTTGTTTTCGGTGAACACGGTAGGGGGAGCGAAGAGAGCATAGCGAGGAGAGAAGTATATAGTCGATGACAATTGAATCATATTTAGATAACTCTGTCCGATGTGAACTGTTCAAGAAATTAAAAGGTATTATCAACTTCAGACTTAGAGCTGCTTGCTACCACTTAAGCCGAAATCATCATGAATCACAATACTGTGAAAGACTGATATAGAATAAAGCATGAAAATGAGTTCAAGACTCATACGTAGTATTTAGTCGACCAAAACAACTCCGTTCCCCATCCCGAGACTATGTAATGCCGTCGTTAACTCTGTTTGCTGTTGTATGCAATGAGAGGTGGGATATTTTAATTGTTATACAAGAAACCCCCTGTTCAAACATGCTCCTTGATGCGGTCCCATGACCCGTATCTTTTTGTAAACGAGAAAGGACCACAGCGTTCTATAGACGCGTGGCAGCTGATCATCCCAAAACACGAAAAACAATAAGTTCAGAAGAGGGACTTTGTCCCGAAAATGTAGAGTGTCGTAAGCTCATGAAATGGGAGTGATAGGTTGAGGTTTACCGCCATCGACGATAATCTGTTGGTGTATCCGGCCAGCTATGTCTCCGTACTCTAGACGTTTCCAAGTCTTGATACGAGCTTCGTTTATATCGACTTCAAACAAGCGTACTCGGCGATGGTAACCACCGTAGCCGGCGTAACCGCCAAAACCAGAACCGCCAGCGTAGCACATCCACATGGCTGGGACCTTGGCCTCGCCTTCACCCATAAGAGATAGGGAACAGTAGTCATTGCAGTGATCACTAAAATATCACTTAGTATTTTTCAAGATAAGATGGGGATCCAAAACTTACTGTCCTGCGCTGACCATAAGGACACCCTGCTCTACAAGGGCATCGCGGAAACCAGAGTTATATATTGGAGCAGTGACTCCTTCTTTCCAGTCGCCAACACGGGGTAGTTCCGGGTTAGCATACTCTGTCAAGGGAATATGAATGAAAGCGATGTCCATGTGCCTGCCAGTGAACTCGTTGTGATTCTTCTTGAGACCAGCAGCAGTCTTCTTGAACCATTCTATCTGGTTAGGTTTAACCCAGTCGTAACCGGGAAAGTTGCGCTCATCGGGCGAGTAGGCGTGCGTATCGAGAAGATAGATGGTCAGAGCAGAATGATCCGTCTTTCCACGGGCCAAGACTTCGATATAGTAATTCCCAACACCCTCGATATCAGCTGGCCCAGCAATGGAGAGAGAATAAGGAAGCGTCTCCATAATGGCCATTTGAGCCTCACGAGACATGGTTTGTTCATCGTCGTGGTTACCGAATATGGCAGCGTAAGGGATTCTTCGCTCAATCAGGAGGGAGATGATCTTGAACATGGCCTAGATAGTGTTAGAGACGAACACTAAAATGCTGAGCCAGGCAATACTCACTGTAGGTGCATCTGGTGCTGTGTCACCGTTGACTTGGTCGCCACTCAAGACTACCAGATCGGGCTTCTCGTCGTCAAGGACTCGGCTAATGAACTCCAGTGTCCTGGGATCGGCCTCGCATTTACCACCGTTATAGGAATCAGGAACTGCCTCGCGACAAACGCCGACTCCTGTACTGAGATGCAGATCACCGATCTGCATGATCTTGTATCGGCCATCACTGTTGATCCTGGGCGTTGGCTTCTTGACCTCTCGTGGAGGACCTCGGCGCACGCTTAGCTGGACAGAGAGAAGGCTACCACCCGTGTTGAGGAGCAAAGGTGTTCCCGTCACAGCATATCCGTCTCTTGCCTCAACAGCATCATCTCCGAAAAGAACATCAAGATCCGTCACCGCCTGCTTCGAATCGCTGGCTTTCTTCTTGGCTGAGCGCTTGATCCAGATACCTGATGGACGAGATTCCCATGGGTCGTCCGTTTCTCCCTTGGGCTGAGGTTGGAGCCTGCCGACCGCAATATCCACAACAACACGATCATCCGCAGTAAGATCCCCTTCATGCTTTCGCATAATATACATGTATGCGCTCGTTGTCCATGTCTTGCCGAGATAGAGCTCCTTATCGATCCGGTGCCATTCTTTGCCGAGGTCACACGAGGAGAAGGGGTTAACGCTCGAGCAAGTGACTATTGTGACATCGGTGACGACCAGCCCGGGGTGATGGGAGGGCATATAACTATGGATCGAATTGGGAAGGACACGATAATTGCGGTCGAGAAAGGCGATAACTAGAAAGGTGAAAATGGCAGCGCCAGCGAGCTGAGCAGCTGTTCGAACCTAGTGATGGGAATATGTTAGTCAACAGCCTCCTCTGGATCAATACTGATCATGAATTCATAGAGAACATGGGCCACATACAATTCTTCGAGTCATGATGTGTTAATTATGGGAGTTTAACGGGCTGACAGGAATCGCTCTGAATGTATCCAAGTATGATATTCAGGCCACTTCAAGTATGGACGGCCAGATAACGACGTTCGAAACGGACATTCGGGAGTTTAATGGCAGGCCGAACTTTTCGCATCTTCTAAGGGGCGGGATCGGGGGTGCTATTGCATGATTCGTGGGGCCAAGTCGGTAATGGATATGATGGGAATAATGCGCTCGGGTCTCTCGAACAGGTTGAAGCTATTGCAACGGTCGCGAGGGCGTTCTCTGCAAGTTGAGAGGTGATGGTTATAAATGTCGATATGAATTGAATGGGTGATGATGCGATCGACAGACAAATCGTGGGGACGGGAGGGGATAGTCCGTCCGTGTTAACACTAACAATGCTGGTAGTTGTTGATGGGAACAAGTGGCGAGGCAGACTACCTATTTTACGAGATAGGTCATAGGTACGGAGTAAGGGAAAGTACCTTAGCAGGTAGAGTCAAGAAAAGCAAAGCAAGGCAAAGCAAAGCAAAGCAAAGCAAAGCACCTGACATTCGCCGTAACAGGGGACGGAGGAACCAAGCTATTCCGCAGCTTCCTGACCGTAAAAAAGGGCCAAAAGCCAAGGAATCATTCAATTGTGATACTCGATCTCCCCCTACTGAACCGTAAGAAAAGGGTACTCTCAGGTAGGAGGCACCTAGGTAGTTAAAATTATGGTCCAAAAGTCTGTGAACACCTCAC